>NC_142929.1:148911431-148961431 GCF_046866305.1 Octopus bimaculoides | reverse complement strand
CAGTGACTCGTCGTTCATACAAAACATTTGATAGTGCTTGTCCCGGTCAAGTGATTGTCACCTGGTATTGCTCGTTCGTCACAACAACCCTTTAATTAATTCAAGCTTATTGCCGCTCTTTGTAAACTTACTAATACTCCAGTTATTTGCGCTAGTATATAGACTGAATTTATTAATTCAGTTTATATATGATACATACTTTAACCTTTACTTAAACGCACCACTACATAATGCTCGCGTCATCGTACGTGTTTATCTTTGTCTCCTTTCTCTGTACTCTTTATACACAGATAATTAAAAACCTTAACTATGTGTATAATCACCGATACAATCGAATCACTAACTCTGCACATTTGTCATCTATCTCGTGAATGAGACGATGGTAAAAAAAAAAATCACCTTCTACGTCATTATGTGTAACAAGAATCAACAGTTCAATTTTGGGGTACCAGATTCTTAAAGTTTCTATCTGTAACATACTCGTATAGTCATATCTTCAAGAATTAATTTACTGTTCGTCGTAGCAGCAAATCGGGAAAGAAATCTAAAGTATATATATCACATGTTTCTAACACATATTTGCCTGTTTTATAACAAAATATTTTTGTGATAAAATAAGCTATGATAAGCCTTTATTAGATACTAAATTCGCTCGAAACTTCAGGAGCTATCAACGGTGTTTTCTTCAATTCGACTGGATGTTTTCTTTCGTACCGTTAAGCTTCCATTTATGTATGATTTGCGTTAATTCTTGCGGCAATTGAATAGTGCTTCCTCTCCATACCTACAGGTGACAGAAATTTAAAATGAACAAAACAGTAAACCTCTACCTGTAAATGGACGGAAATTATTCAAATATTTTGAAAACTACTTCCGTAACTTAGCTTAAAATTACAGTTTACCTCATTCCATATTATGATGTTAAGATGTTTTGGCAACAAGAACTAAGATTGATCCAATTATGTTATACCATTTGCTCAAGCATCTCTATGGCAAATAAACAATTCAATATCGCCCTGAAAACAAATGTGAAGTAAACAAAACTTAAGGAATAAACTAGCAGGAACCCTGCCATTTATGACATTTGGTTTTCTGTAAAAAAATTGTATGGATACATATATATATATATATACATATATATAGTTATTCATATGCATATGTGTGGATGTTTGTATGTAAGTATGGATGGTATTGACACTTACAGACACCCGCACGTATGCAAACATTCGCACACACAAACACACACACACACGCGCATACACACACACACACACACACACACACACACCAAACACGAAATGCACACACACATCGCAAATAATAGGAAAAATGGGACAAAATAAGATGCAGATTGTTGGAATTATTTGTTCCACATTTTAGACAAAATTTCGAAATAGCGTCCATGCGTGTGCTTAACGTGAGGCAGCCATCAATCAGAGAGTCTCTTGCAACTTATTACAATAGCAGAAAATTTTCCCATTTACATTGTATGTTTCTCTCTTTTAATAGCTGTAGAGTCTGTCCGAGATATAATATAGTAGATTCAGGTTTGTATACATACACACACACACACACACACACACACACACACACACACATATATATATATAGTAGGTATGTACCTAAATTTTGTACGACTTTTACTCTTTTAATCTTCCTCTCTTTTTTCTTCCCTTTTCTCGCTCCTCCTCTCTCACATTTCTTGGCCCTCTCTTTCTTTAACTCCCACTCGTTTATCTTCCCTGTACCTCTGTCTTTGTCTCTGATTTTTTTCTAATCCTTCAATCTCACTGCTCCCTCCCCATCTCTACTCTTTCCATGTGACTCGTGTCCGGCTAGCCATGATCTTTCTTTCTTGGCCTGACTTGCCGACCGCCAACACCTCTTATGTCCATCTCATATGTTCCTGCCTTTAACGCTTTCACTTCATACACGCCAGCTCAATTTGAATCGTTCTCAGTCGAAAGACACCTGTTGTTATTTCTCGTTTGTATTCGTAATTGTGTACCATGTTCTCCATTGTTTTTTTTTTGTTTGATTGTTTGTCTTTGTTGCAGTACACATTCGCTAGTTTTCTTACAAAGGGCTCTAATGCTCTTAGCTTAGACTTTTTGGGACAACCAGATCGAAACATCTCAAGTGTAACTGCACGACATGGTCATAACTTCTGGGACTTGACTGAGGAAAGAGAACCACAAATCACCCGTCTTTTTTTGCCTGTCTTTCTAATTGTTGTTCCGCTTGTCCGCCTTTATATCATCTATCTGTCTGAATGATATATATATATATATATATATATATATATATATATATATATATATATATATATATAATATTGTTTTTTCTTTCGAAAGAAATTTTGTACTCGATTGGTTGGAAGTACTCAGGTCGAACATTATATAACTTGTTATAAGAAGAGACAAAAATTTAGATAATCATTTTACATTTATGATTTACATCAACATAATAAATACAAAAATACATGCATACACATATATATATATATGTATGCATATATATATATAGTGTGTGTGTGTGCGTCCGTGCGTGTGTGTGTGGAGAGAAAGAGAGAGAGAGAGAGAGAGAGAGAGAGAGAGAGAGAGAGAGAGAGAGAGAGAGAAAGAGAGATAGATTGATAGATAGATACATAGATCTATAATATCTTAATGTTTTTCGTTCTTTTGTGTAATCTTAACTTATCTAGAAGTTTTGTGAGGGAGAACTCTATCAGAGAATGTGGTATTCATTTTGAAGATACTGATAACAATCCATCTGTATTAAAAATGACATCAGAAGCAATATTTGCTGATTTTTTGGGGAAAGCTATATTTTCTAACACCGAACATTTCCTGATTGCCAATGACACAACATTGAGCGCTTAGAAATTTCTATAAACGTAAATATTACATGAGTGATTTATGCTGTAAGGTATACTTTTATACGAATCAAAATCTATCGTTGCATTGGAAAGTATTATATACAGGCATCAATCACATTTATTGTATATAATTACCATTTTCAGTTTGGTAATACTAGCCATCTTATACTTTCATCTATGACATCAATTAATTTTGAGTTTTCCCAACGGCAATTTTGAAAAATATAAAATTCAGGGAAGCTTAATAATTCAAAACTGTTTGTTCAGTTATCATAATTAAGAAGCATCAATGATGTTTGCTTGAATATTTATAGTAATAAACTTTTCATGTACAACATTGCAGTTGGCATGTAGCCATCGTATCAACAATAAGCAGAAAAAATGTATTTACAATTATTAAAATTATATTTCTCTCCATAAGAGTTATAATAGGATTTACAAGAATAAACATTAATTAGCGTTAAATTTAAGCTCCCCATATCTATCTATCTATCTATCTATCTATCTATCTATCTATCTATCTATCTATCTATCTATCTATCTTCATTTATAGATACATAGACAGATAGAGAGAGAGAGAGAGATGAATATATATATAAAGATATTCATACGTTATGTAAAAGAGTGATTGTGTGAATGTGTAAAAATGCATATATGCGACGCACATGTAGCTTTTTTTAAGAGGCTGCTATGTAAGGATCTTCTAAAGCCATTAAGAAGATAGGAATTGAAACGGAAAGCAGATAATGAAATGCCACCATGTTCATACTGTTTCATAATATAATAACTGGTTTGAAAATCACATGCACACATATATACACGATATTTATGAAGGAGGAATATTCTCATTCATGAACCTTGAGTTCCACCGTTAAAAACTATATAGTGTTTCATGTATACAGTCTATCGTTATGAGCTACTAATAGTTTCATTCAATAGAGATGTTATCTTGGCAGGTTTTAAAAACCCGCCTAGTGTCTCCAAGCAATCTCGATGCTCTGTGCACATAACCTGTAAATGTGGAGATTATAACAAGAGAAATGACAAGAAATATCGAAAGTTAGGTGGATACAAAGAGTAGAAGCGTGAAAAAACGAAAAGAAAATGGCGAAGAAGATTTAGAGTTATGTCTCGTTTGAGCGTTAAGCTAAAAAGCTAGTTGGGTAGAATCAACGGAAGCGGTTTGAAGTCTGGAATACGGCTGCTCAATCTGAAGAGGCTGGTGTTTTCCAGTTCACCAAAAGAAACTTGTCCATTTATTTGCATTTGCTGAAAATTTCTGATTTGGAATTTAGCAGTGCAGTGAATGTCCAAAATTTACAAAGCATGAACAATCTTTCAGCTAGGCATAACTTGCATTTATTTTAGATCCATGAACGTATGGCATAGATTTTTCTACGATTTTTCATTTGATTGTATATGGCGTGGAGTAGGTCTTCAGACCCCATACGTGGTTAGTAAACTTAGTGGCTTTATTTTGGTCAATGTGCCAGTAAGAAAATAAGTGCTTAGCATAGCGTCTTTTTGAAGTAATCATTCTTTTCTCTTAGGCTATCCAGATGCTAACCAAAACGAAAGGAAAAATTATATCGGGTTATGAGAAAACGACTTCAAAAGACTCTTTTGCATAAAAGGAAAATACAATATCCTCATCCTCATCCTCATCCGAAATATTTAAAACATCAAAAAAAAAAAAAAAAAAAAAAAAAGAAAAGAAAAAAAGAAAAAAATCAATGTGATTATGGCAGGGAGATAACAGTTTACTCAAAGTACCAGCCTTAGCTCCTACCGTGGCCTCAAGACGGCTCTAGAATCTGGTGTTTGCGTTCCTCAACGTAGTCGTGAGGAGATCTTAGAATAACTCCTTGATCTTGGTCACCATCTCGGCCTTGGTGTTGCAGGCAAAACGGCTTGTGTCTTTCTCAACCGTGTCCCTTGCATAGTAAGTTATGAGATTACAATCAGGGTAATTAGGAGGCCATAATTTAGGGCTGGTGGAGTCGTATAAATTCTACAACGACCACTTCTAACTCTTTCTGGAGATATGGTCATGAATCATATTCTGCTGCCACACATGGCCTTCTAGCAACTCTCTCTCCAAACAGAGTTTGACTACCGTCTTAGGTAGCTTCACATAGCTCTCTGAATTGAGCCTAATGCCCTGATCAGAGATGTCGGTGGCATGACTTCGACCTCAATGGAGACACACACACAAATACCATCACAATGCGACAAAATTTGGTTTTCGTGATACAAGGGAAATCACGTGGAATGTAAGGAAGCCACCTATTAATATGGATGTGTAACTAGCCCTGGTAGAAGTTCTTTGTCTGAGAAAATTCAGATCAATCTTGGCTCAAGTAGGATATCTCAGTTTCTTCAGGAGCTTCTTGGCCTTCGTCAAGCGATTCTCCTTGGCTTTGGTTGTCGAAATTTGTCTGTTGCACCTCTTGTACGAGTGGTAGCAAAGGTCTTTATTCAGAGCCAGCTTCATAAGTGGCCACTCCAACCCACCTCCCTCGCCAAACTCAGGATTCCTTTGCTCTGATCTTCCATCAACTTCCTGCAGTTGTTGGATGGATTTCGACGAGCAGACGCAATCAGAACGCCTGCAGTGACACGTCCTGTTGGCCACAGCTTCATAGTCTCCGTTGCAGCTATCCACGTCCCGTCTTACAGCCTTTACAATGTTTACAGAGCATGGACTTGCAATTTTGAAGCCTGGTGTAAATCATCAAATGACAGGGATCTCTGTTCCATTACAAATCATCAATGACAGGGAACTCTATATAAGCGGTTGAATGTTCACCAATCCATCCAGCTGTTCCTGAAAAAGCGAGATGAATATAATCGTAAAACCTAGCCTGCAAACATTGTACATACATACACACATACATATATATATATATATATATATATATATATATATATATATATATATATATATATATATATATATATGTATAATAATAATAATAATAATAATAATAATAATAATAATAATAATAATAATAATAATAATAATAATAATAATAAGAAGAAGAAGAAGAAGAAGAAGAAGAAGAAGAAGAAGAAGAAGAAGAAGAAGAAGAAGAAGAAGAAGAAAGGGTAAAATTAATTAATTAATGAATTAGTTAATAAATAATTTTACCAAGTAGATCGGTACGTTAAAATAACCTTTTTAGGTAAAAAAATTACACACATATTCTATAATTCCTTTTTTTTTTTGTGGGGAAAGAGGTACTTTCTTCCTTTATGTACGTAGCCGTATATCAGCCATCTTGTCAGATGAGTATCTTTTAAATTGCAGCGCCACATTATAATAACATCTTCAGGTAAAATGGATTTATTGAAAAAATATAGTACATACCATGTATATGAAAGCAATAAATTAGAACGGTTACGCAAAAGCAATATTATATGTCTTCATTCTGTTTTCAGCTTCCATTACTACCAAAACTTTCATAGAATTAGTATTAATACACCTCCTTCTTGTTTATACGTACCAAACGATTTCAAAAATATTCTTCTGAAAATTAGGTAGTGGTCATTTAATTTCCAGGGATAACAAAAGTAGCAACAGATACAATCACAACAGTATATTCCATCAAGTAACCAAACTAGCAGTACCAATACAGAGATACAAACATAAATGCATATGCCTGTGAATGTATGTATGTATCTATGTTCACTTCTGCTTTTAATTATTTAAATTCTTCCTTTGAGAAAAGTGTTGGTTTCTAAAGGATAGGAACTCCACTGCGGGAATGTTGGTATAAAACCTTATAAATTTGAGAAAAGTCTTGCGTATCTTTATTGTTCTACTTACAAATTGAATTTGTTATGTGCGATGTAAATATATATATATATATGAGAGAGAGAGACTGTGTGTGTGTGTGTGTGCGCGCGCGTCGCGTGCGTGCGTGTGTGTGTTTGTATGTGTGTGTTTGTATGTGTGTGTGTGTGTGTGTGTGTGTGTGCGTGCGAGTGCGTGTATAAGAATACATATACGCAAACAAATTCACGCATGTACGCGTACGCACACAAACAGTTTCTCGTTTTATAACAAACATTTCTATACTAAGTTGGGTAGATTTAATAATTTTCCTGAATCCTCGTCGAGTTTGTATATTTTATTATTTATTTTACTGATGCAGACTGTTTATGTATCTGTTATATGTCTCTTATTTAATGATTTTTTTTTTTTAAAAGTCTTTTTTTCTGTGTGAAATTTATTTTTCGATATACAGACACGTCTCTTAAAAAAATTAATATGTTTTATATAGGTATTTCCTGGTTAATGGTTCAAAATGTTAATATATTTATATATTTTATAGTTCCTACTTATTTCTTTGAATTGCTTTACGAGGCAACTATTAACTGTAAAAGCTTATGTGTTAGGCTTGTTGACAAGATACTACATTTAGTGTGAAGTAATTTCTGTAAATTCTGCGGATAGGAATCTAAAATATCTTTTCTGAAACTAGAGAATTTTAAGTAAATACATAACATTCCATTTCAATATGTTATACAATTGTTGCTGTTGTTTTTGTTTTTGTCACATTGTTTTGGCCCGAGTGGTGTATACATATGTACAAAGGCATTCTGCCTACGACCATCACATCAAAAATTGTTTCACGAATAGTATATGTGCAATTGATTAATTGATTAACTTTGATGTTTCCTTAGTGGTGATAGGAATTATTCTATTGGATTGTGCTCATGGAACAAATAGAAAACCAGCCCAAATAATATTTAAATTAGTTTAAGTACTCTCATAGAATAGCAGCTTTAGTATTAGTTTACAATTCACCGTTTTTAATTGATGATAATATAAAGCTATATCTTTAAATGAAGTACTACAGGGACGATTGTAGAAAAGTGACTTATGCTTTATTAATGAAACACAAGTTTATCGTCGTTTAAGAAAATATTGCAAAGTGCCTAAATGGAGTTTTATTCCGTTGCCCTCGTCTGCACCTCATATCGAGCTGTTGCCTCATCCAGTATTGTGGAGAGGAGGTTGTCTAGTTCCTTTTCGAAGACATTTACTTCCACCTTATGCAGATTTCTTAATTTTTGTGACAAGGCATTGAAGAGCTGTGGGTCTTTGAACCCTAGACTATTGCAGTAGTTGGTCCAGAATTTAGATGGAGTAGATGGCATCTTTGGTACAATACAGTGGGGTCAGTTCTGGCACTTTTATAACACTCAATGCAGAAACTAGGTACTAACCCTTCTAGAATTTTCCATATGAAGATTATTGCATATCTCTCACGCCTTCTCTCCAAGGAGTAAACTTGCAGTTTTCTCAGCCTGCACTTGTAGTTCATCTGCTGCACTGTTTCAATCTATTTAATGTAGTGGTGCTGGACTGCTTCAAGCTCTGCAGTTAGTTTGGCACTATGTGCCAAACTAACTATATAGTGTCAACGTATTTTCTTGGTCTTGTCTTCAAGAACCTCAGTATCCATCTTGCAAGTTGTCTGCCCTTTGCTGCCATCTTGGTAATGTGGGTATAAAATGATGCGTCATTGCACATACTGATCCCCAAGTCATGTGTTTGTGTGTGGGGGGTTTGTGTATGTGTGTGTGTGCGAACGTGCGTGTGCGTGTATGTATGGATGTATAAATGATTTTGATTTCATACGAAGTTATATCTAAAAATAATTAACATCAAAATGCAGGATCAGTCAATACATTTTACTTAATATATTTATTAAATATATTATTTTTTTACTTTCAACTTTTTCTACTCTTTCTTTACCAAACTCAATATCTGTGTATGCATATACACACACAAACACACATGCACCCATGCACACACACACACTCACACACACACACACACACATATATATATATATAAATATATATATATACGTAGACATAGACACACCTACACACATATATAGCGAGAGAGAGAGATAGATGGGGGAGAGAAAGAGAGAGGGGAGAGAGAGAGAGGGGAGAGAGAGAGAGAGAGGGGAGAGAGAGAGAGAGAGAGAGAGAGAGAGAGAAGGGAGAGAGAAAGGAAGTCACTGATGATTTTCTTGTAGCAAATGATTTAACGACTGTTTTAAAATCCGTACACAATTAAGAGACAACACTTAAATTTTCCTCTTTACTAACAACTTGTTCGGTTTTTAGGCAAGACTTATAGGCTATTTTTTATAGCTGTATCTCCTTCGAGCTCTACTCTTAAAAAGAAAAATTATCTCACGTTGTTTCGAAGTTTCTGAATTCTTTTCGCGCAAACGATGTGTGTGTATGTATGTGTGTGTGCATGTGTATGTGTGTGTTTGTGTGTGTATTCTTCTGATGAGGAAAGATCATGTCCAAGTCTTGTGTGTGAATTTGCCGTTTGTTCTTTTGTCATCTTCATGTACAGTTTTTGAATCTTATTATTTAATGTAACCCACATTTTTGTTCCTAAATACACACACAAACACACACACACACACACACACACATACACTCACACACACGCACACATACACACACGCACACACATATACATATACACGTTAAACATTGACTCAGATAAAACAGTTTTCAATAGTATAGTACAGATTTTTAATGTATTCATTTACATCGAGTCAGTCTCTTCCTACTCTGGAGTTTGCCTGTGGTTCACAGAGACTTCTGAAGACACACTCATTCATACACATATATGTCTCTGTATTTATGTTTACACACATAACTACCTCCTCACCACACACTGATATGTGCTTGTATGCATTAATATATCCATATACAGACATGCCCTCCCATACACAAAGACGCACACACACACATATATATACACACACATAAAGGCGTAGGTATGGGTGTGTGATAAGAAGCTTGCTTCCTAACCGCATGGTTACGGGTTCAGTCCCACTGCGTGGCACTTTGACTGAATGTCTTCTACTATAGCCTCAGGCCGACGATATAAATTTGATTGACGGAAACTTAAAGCCCGTCATGTGTGTGTGTGTGTGACTTTGTACCTGTGACCTCCACCACCGTTTGACAAGCGTGTTGTTGTGCTTATGTCCTCAACAAAAGGAAACCAGGCTTCGAGTAAGTACCAGTCTTAGCAAAAAATTTAATTACTGGGATCGATTCATTCGACTAAATATCCTTGAAGGCAGTGCAGCATGGCCGCAGTCAAATGACTGAAATAGGTATAAGAATAAAAGAATATATGTAAATATACACAGTGTATGTGTAACAGAGAGAGAGAGAGAAAGCGGTTGAGAAGGATAAAGCAATAGTATATATATTGTTTGTTTATTCCATATACATGTCTACATTTAGGAATTTTTTCCATACTTAAGAGTAATTTTACGCTACAAACTTGTTTTCAGAAATCCCTAAAGATTTATATAGGTTTAAAGTATAGCTATGAGACAGGGTGCAAAAGAATGTAAATAAAATCTGCGTAAATCCTTTTCACTGTAGAAAGTTCAAAACCTGTTGGCATAAATTTTGTCATCAATTCGTAATTGTCAGTGCTATCGTTTAAAGTGACTCAGATGACTTACAAATTGCTCGCAATCATGCTTAACAATCAGCACTTAAAAAATTAAATACCTTGTTCTGTTTTCCCGAAGCTGAATATTATACAACGCTAGATAACGCCGTAAATTTATTTATCAACGGCATCCATCTTTATTTTATACCTTGACTTTAAAGGGTTATTCATCACCTCTCACATATCGATTTCCTGTGTAGATTAATTTATATGATATCTAAGATAACAGGCATTTCGAGACTCAGTTGAACATTAACCTCATGAAACTTTTGTTTCTGATGATATAAACAAACATAGACATGATTCGTAAAAGCGATATGATGTGATGTATTCAACTGTTTTATCTCGAGCTAATTTTAAAGCACATAAAATAGAAACGGAGAAGGGCAAAATAGCTCAATTTTACATATTGAGTTTTCATATAGGTATAAAAGCGAAGAAATTTGGCAGAGGGCTATAATCTTTTATCTTTTATCTTTTACTTGTTTCAGTCATTAGAATTCAAACAGATCAAGATAATTTTTTTTTTTAAATCTGGTACTAATTCTACGGTCCTCTTTTGCGGAATCGCAAAGTTACAGAAATGTAGACAAACCAAAAATGGTTGTGAAGCGGTGATGGGGGACAAAATCTAACACAAAAATCACACACACGCACACATACATACGTACATGCATACCTACATACATACATACATACATACATACATATATACGTACATACGCGCTCGCGCGCGCGCATACTTATATGTATAGCTATCTATGTGGTTGGGAAGCGAACACTTTACCACTTAGACAAGCCTGAGCTTATTCTTTTATTCGTTTATTCTTTTTATTTCTTATGTCTTATTTTCTCAAAAAAATTCTGAATCGTTCGCCGGACGATACAAATAAAGGAGCTTTTACGTGGTCGCTCGACATACTAGAAATAGAAACCAAAACTACTTTAATACATAGAAATGTATTCCGTAATATACAAAAAGGTTTGGTGGTTATGGTTGGAAAGCCTTTAGTTGTAGAATCCAAGTAGAGCTGAGCTAGCAATAAACAATTAATCGCCAGTTAAATTCAAGTAAATGGGAATTTAAATCTTCGTAAAAATCAATCGTAAATAATGTACTTGACTTGAACAAGTTGATGTAAATACTTTAAATTTGTAGTTTATAGTTGTTTGGCGATCATGATAAAGACAACGATTAAGTTTCAAGACGGATGGTATTTCAAGATGTTTGTCACACAGAAATTAATAGAACTCAAACGAAACACAGCCTTTTAATATAGAATTCCATAATGTTCATGTTATCTTCTCCTTATCTGCGTCTCTCTATACTTCAGAATTAAGTTTCTCTTTCTCTTCAAGACATGGTGTAACACAAGCTTTTAACGCTGTATGTATTATCGGCAGGTGTGAAGCGTAGGCTTCCCAAAGAGATAAAAGAGCAACGGTTTAAAATACTTTTTTCTGTCAGTCGTTTTGAGGTTAACATTTGAGAACGACGGAATCATATATGTTTATGTATGATTTACTGACAGACATAAAAGTTAATCTGTCATCACAGTGATTATTTCGTTGACATGACCAGTTAAATATGTGAATGTAGTGTCTGATTCGTTTTCCTAAGATGGCCAAAGATTTACACGGTGAGATGAAGTAAAAAAAAATGATATATGTAAAAGAAAAATCTACAATATAATTGTTAATTACGTATCAAAGAGCAATGTTATACAGAATTTTGAATAGCGGTTAACTGCAAGCATATTAGCTGCTTCAAGGAATGTTTCAACTTTACAAGGAATTTAATTCTCTTTAGAATGTGGTTAAGTTATGGTAAGATTAACTTTTTTGTTAATCAGGTTGTTTGATTGACAATGGTCGCATTGGCCTGAAGAAATGAAGTTTAAAGACACAAAAAATGGAAGTTTACTTCATTATATGATCAAATGGTCAGAACTCCTGATCTTATATTAAGTAGGTAATTTAGTATGTATGTGTGTATGTATGTATATCTGTATGTCTACATATATACACACACATATATATACACACATACACATACACGCACAACACACACTCAAATCGTGAATCTTTTGCTTGGTGCGTCGTAACCATCTTATTGATTTCTTTAATAAATTCGTGAGTAACTAGGGAATCAGGAAGATAGTGCTCATGAAATATGTTCTTTGGAAGATGTTTGCTAAGCGCAATTGTTAACCTTTAAATATGGCATTCAATAGTAATACAGTTGCACCTAGAAAATTATTATCCTTGCTGAAATAAATTGAGCATTTTCAGAAATGAATCATATTTTCTAAGATGTTTAGCACAAAAATTATCGGAAATTTTAGGGTTATAAATTCACCACAGCATCCAAAGTTACATCTTCAAATTGCATAACAAGCGCATATCGACGAGGCAGTAGAGGTCTTTTTATGACATTTATGTAAACAATAGCGTAACTGAGTGCAGGTTTCCAGGGAGTGGGAAGTGTAGCAAAGGCTTGTCTACATAAATAGACAACGAATCGCATAAGGCATTTCGTATAAAAACACCAGTTTATCAATAGCTTCGATGACATATTCTCACGTCACCAGTATTCACCGCCAAAAGCAATAGACGTACATACAAGTAGACAAACACATAAGGCTAAAATCATATGTTTATAAGTGTATACAAACAACGAACGTTTACTCAATAAAGGATTAAATAGATATACAAAGTCTAATATTTACTAAAGTTTTATCGATAGTGACAGTTTCAAGAGTGATAGCTTATTCAAACGCTTGAGATTTTGAATAGATCACCATCGGCAAAGCCTAAGACCTCGTTATCAGCAAATTCAGTTGTGCATACATACATATACATACGCATTCATATATATCCACATATACACAGAATCTTTCATATATATGTATATATATATATATATATATATATATATATATATATATATATATATTAAAGATAAATAAAAATGAAAATGCCACTTTTTATAAAAAAAATTTGGGGTGTTTTAATTAATTTACACTACATGTTTCGGTTTTTTTGAAAAACCTTATCAAAAATGAGTACAAAATATGTGAAAAGAGAAGAGGGCTATTAGTAAAATAAAATTGAAATTAAAATTAAGAATGGCATTCATAGTTTACTGTTATTTCTTGCATGCACTCGTGGTCCTTTCGTTCCGATTTGAAGGCATGGTATTTCCAATTCGCTGTGATAGTAGATTGCTACTATCTGTTTTTGTAAATTGAATAGTGGGGTCAAGACTTGTTTTCTAAGAGTGGTTGTAGCCGTCGAATAATCAGCAGCAGTAATGATAACACGACGATTCCTGCTGCAGCTGCTGCTGCTATTGTTGTTATCATTACCGCTGCTGGTTATAATAGATCCAATGCAGCAAGCAGTCTACGTCACCTTAGAATCAAAACCTCTGGAAATTGACGGTTAGCTGTCAATTCCCAAGTATGCATATATAAATAATATAGACTCTTGTTTCTAGCAATGGTGGTACTATTTTGTACACTTCTTTAAATTTGCCTTTAAGTTTGAATTGCTAACGAACCACCTATATTATTTATATCTCCCTTTACCTTTCTCTTTGTCTCTGATTGTTTTTTAATCCTTCAATCCCGTTGTCTCCTACCCATCCACGTGATCGGTGTCCGGACAGCCGTGATCTTTCTTTCTTGACCTGACTGCCAACCGTCAACAACTCTTGTGTCCATCTCCCATGTTCCTGCCTTTAGGCTTTCACTTCATACACGCCTGCTCAATTTGATTCGTTTTCAGTCGAAAGACGCCTATTGTTATTTCTAGTTGTTTGTATTCATAATTGTGTACTATGTTCTCCGCTTTTTGTTTATTTGTTTGTTTTTTTTTGCCTTTGTTACTGTACACATTCGCTAGCTTTCTTACAAAGGGGTCTAATGCTATTAGCTTAAACATTTTTTTTTCTTTTGTGAGGGGCAACCAGATCGAACCATGTCAAGTGTAACTGCCCGAAATGATCGTGACTTCTGGGACTTGACTGACGAAAGAAAGACAAGAATGATCCGTCTTTTTTTGCCTGACCTTATAATTGTTGTTTCTCTTATCCGCCTATGTATTGTCTATCTGTCCGAACGTTTTAATGCCTTCTATTGCGTTTTGTTCCATTTATATATATATATATATATATATATATATATATATATATATATATATATATATATATATATATATATATATATATATATATATATCTACACACATGTATGTATGCATTTCTCACTTACTTTCTCTCTCTTTTTCTGTCTCTCTCTCCATATATATAGATATACACACATGAATGTATGCATTTCTCACTTACTTTCTCTCTCTTTCTCTGTCTCTCTCTCCATATATATGTATATATATACATATATATATATGTGTGTGTGGAGGGGATAGCTACTGCTTCTTTTGGACAACATGCACCATTTGCGCATCTATACTTGAAACAGCTGTAAGACACTTTCTTCTGTCTCTCTTATGAGTAATACTCATGTAAACCTTATCTTTAAAGATATAAATGTCATAATCTAACCTGATACCATTTGTTTTGCCTGTTTAAATTGTTATCCTTTTATGCATGTAACTGCTCAATTGATCAACTGCCTACAGCCAACTGTTATGATGGTGGTATAACAGCTTTGCTTTTGGTTGCAGTTAATGCTAGAGTTTTAGTCTTCTAGCCAACCTTGTTCACTAATGTTATGTACCTATTACTTTATCACATCGAAAGTGACATTCATATTATGTGTGTGTGTGTGTGTGTGTGTGTGTGTGTGTGTGTGTATGTGTGTCTGCATGTACGAGTGTGTATGTGTTTGTGTTGCCATTGTGTTCTTTTTTCGAAAACGGGTTGGTTGTATTGAGAGAATTTAGATGTTATATCCTGGAAATCGACTACTTGCATAGAAAATCTTGGCTTGGGCGCGCGCATGCATTCATTCATTAATTCATTTATTCATTTATATATAGATACGTACATGTATATATATATATATGTGCATATATATATATATGTGTGTATATATGTTTGTATATATGTATATATATATATATATATATATATATATATATATATATATATATATATATATATATATATATATATATATATATGTATATATATATATATATATATATATACATGTATGTATAAATACGTGTGTCTGTGAGCGTGTGTTGTGACCGGGGCAAAAAGGTAAATGATATAAAGATAGTAATACAGAATCCTAATGTTTATAATTTTACTCAAATGTCAGCATTATTCTATGACATATAATTCTTTATTCTTTGTATCTACGGCATCAGTATTGATTTTTCAGTCGAATCGTAGAAATACCGTCCAGCAATCTCATTACATTTATCTCCCCTTTTAATCTTCTCCTTTCTCTCTCCTTTTATTTACATATGAATCTTTCGTGAGGTTTTCATACTGCAAATCTTTCATAGCTGTCTTAATTTATACATACCTTTCTTATAATTCATCTCTTCATTAATCACTGCATATTCTAATTGCCTTCTTGGGTTCTGATATCGCGTTTCTTTGCCGTTATGCGTCCAATTCTTCCATTTATTTCTTCTCATTCAAGACGATTTGTACACACACACACACACACACACACACACACACACACACACACACACACACACACACACACACTCACTCACAAACACTCAGTCGCGTGCTCGCAAGTGCACCCCAGAACACACACTCACGAGATTTGTTCATGAAAAGTGAATCATGTGATCGAAATATGAATTTGGATTACTTTGTGACACAAAACTAATATGGAAAACACAAAACAGTTCTAGAATGTTATTTAAACACGTGAAAACAACGATGGTAGAACAGTCTGCTATTCTTCCATCTCTCTTTGTTTCTCCTCTTTTATTCATGATTTTTCTCTCTCCTTTCTTTCTCAAACATTTTGGCACTTTATATTGACCAGAAACGCCAGTCATAGTAACGTACTCACCCAGATGTACTTGGCCTAATCAACGTTGGCTTTTGAGGGTAATTAAGTGTGTTTGGCGCGATCTCTTTTAGACTTGGTTTTAGAGAATTGTTCTCGTTAGGCAAGGTATTACGATAGCTTCTCCATCGGCTGTGCGATAAAAATGACAACACAGACACATCACAAAAGCGGAAAATTGCACGAGATTGCCTAAGCCTGGCTAACTAATGAAAGCTGGCGATACCAGAAGCAATTATAATTATACAGTTATTCGATGAAATAAGCATTTTCCAGAGAACAAGGCAGCCATTTAAATTTTACGTGACAACCAGGTTGATTTGATCTGGGGCCGGTTCTCCTTCTTGATGGCGTACTTCGCCGTTGCTGATAGAACTCGTTCGCGTGCCACATTGACGAAGATAACTGTTATTAAGAGGATGTCTGTGTTATTTTTCATTTAACAACTTTCTGTCAGTTTTCACATAGACACCAAGCTAGGGCAAGCCATAACACAAGTTACCGTAGTATGGAAATAAATGATTTGACTGTCAGCGGACAGACGCATTTATCTTTACAGCATATGGATCTATCTGCATCCCCGAATGGGGGACGGTAATAGTAGAATATTGCATGTGAATAGATTAGATGTGTGTGAATGGTTTCGGAGTAAGCTTGTTTCGATGCATTTATGTGTAAACGTCAATGATTACGTCTGCATGTGTTCTGTACCGTCAATACCTCTGTGACATTAAAAAGTATATTTATGTGTCCTTCGAGTTTACATATACATAACACATACACACACACTCATACAAACATATATACAGATATATACACATACATACATACATACCTATATATAAATATACATACATACACACAGACACATATATATGTATATATATATATATGTGTGTGTGTGTGTGTGTGTGTGTGTGTGTGTGTGTGTGTAAATATATACAATATATGCATGTATGGACACACACACACACATACATAGATATACATATATTCATCAGTCTGTCTATATAACAGTCTGTTACACACTTTCCCTCTCGCTCACACGTTCTCTCTCGCCCTCTCTCTCTCTCGTATATATATATATATATATATATATATATATATATAAATATATATATATATATATATATCGTAATACACATATATACATGTCTGTGCATAAATATATATATGTATGTATGTATGTGAGAGAGAGAGAAAAAGACAGAAAGAGGGCGTGACTCTGTGTTTGTGTGTGTGTGTGGGGGGGGGGGGGGGTGTCTATGTTTGTGTGACTTTATGCTTATCTTTCCTTTTCTTTTGATGTCAGCATGTATTTCGTTTGTAAATTCTTTCTTACTGGTTTCTCAAGTATAATTCTTTCTTTCTTGCATTCTCTCTCATCTATCTCTGCCCTGATCTACTCTTCTTAATCCATCAACTGTCTCGCACTTAAATGCATCTGCTTTAAATCTATTTTATATAATACTGCTTATGTCAGTTTTTAATTACGTATATAGATTTTACAGAATAACTGTATATTACAATTATTGTTATTTTTACCTCTTTTGTTTAATCCATGGTTAGTCGTGTCTGAGCAGATTTCTGAAAATCACTCTATCTGTAGCTATCTTAAATTTTAATAGACTATTATGCGTGCATAACTTGACGTCTCAATCAACACGAACATTAAAATAAAGTTGACTCTGCTCTCAGTATGGAGACATTCTTTCCGTAAAAGTTACGTTCCGTTGATATTCTGAAAGAAATTTTTCATTAGATATCTCGATTAAACACACACACACACACGTATACACAGACACATACACGCGCGTGCACATAGATACACACTTACAACATATATATATAGATATATATACATACATTCCCCCCTCCCCTCTCTCTTTATATATATATATATATATATATATATATATATATATATATATATATAATCACATGAATAATAAATGACGATGGATAATTGTTAGCTCATGACACCATTTACGCATTCATTAAATAGAAGAATGAGAACATTACTTCATTGCAAGATCCGTAATCATCAGATGAAACACAATTTCAAAAACAAAAGAATATCCCCAGAATACAGCAGGACGTGGCTGAGGTGCTAAATATTCATAGGGTTGGTTTCTCTGTGTACACAATTGGAATATCCTATTTGATATCTATGAGACATCGATGGTGACCACAGGTTTATTCAACCCTATCTGGTGCATATTTTTCAAGTATCTGCTTCTATGTGAATCCTTATTATTATTATCATTATACATACATACATGTATACACACACACACACACACACACACACACACACACACACACACACATATATATATATATATATATATATATATATATATACATGCAAATATGGGTAGAGGATGTAAAAGACGTGAACAAAATGAAAAAGGAGAACATAGAAAAAAAGAACATGGTAAACGAACTTTTTTACGAACAACGAAAGAGACAAATAGAGAAACGAGACAGGTAACATAAAGAACATTCCCTTCATCAGTTGTTCCCTGTTTTATCTACTCTGCCTTTCGAAGGTATATATATATATGAAGAATAAATCTCCTTTCCGCATGATATAGAGTCGTAGGGTCGGTTTCCCAGATTCTCTAGCATACATATCCCTCCCCCACTTTGAAAGGGACACCGGTCCGTCGCAAGTATTCTCATTTATACAAGCATACAAACATACATACACACATACATAGACATATATATACATATACGCCTCAGTTACGCGTCAGACAAGCTTCAATGCGGAGTCCGACTCGCTCTGCTCAGAGAAATGCCACTGAACTGTGCATCAGTAATCGATCGGTAAGGCGTATTTTGCATGAAGAAATGCATTTCCACCCGTACAAATTGGTCATTGAGCAACAGTTGAAACCATGGGATTATGCACAGAACAATGCTGGATAGGATGGAAGCGAACTTCCAAGAAAGCTTCCAAAAATTCGTGAATGAAAACGGACACCACGTGATGGATATTGTATTTCACACTTGATTTGAAGAAATGATAATTCATTGCAAACGCATAATTATTATCATTATTATTATTATTATTATTATTATTATTATTATTATTATTATTATTATTATTATTATTAGTAGTAGTAGTAGTAGTAGTAGTAGTAGTAGTAGTAGTAGTAGTAGTAGTAGCAGTAGTAGTAGTATTAGTAGTAGAAGTAGGAGTAGGAGTAGGAGGAACTTTTTCGTGATACTATTTTTCAGCAGCAACCCATTCACTCGAAACTGTAACTGCATTGTTTCTATGGCAGCAGCAGCACAAGCAGTAGCTGCGTGTGATGTTTCTGTGCAATATTACGTGTCTCTGTTGCAGTACAAGGGAGAGCAGCAGCCTCTTGGTTATTTCTGCTGTGTAGTAAGAACTAATGCTGTTATTGATATTTGTTTTGCTTTTACCGGTAGAGATTCCTGAGTTACAGAAAGGGAAATTACCAATGAAATTCACGCAGAATTTGATTCTGCTTTATTTCTTCCATATATCATACTTGGTAATAATATTAATATATATATATATATATATACAACAAATACTTTGTCTATTTTCTAATGTGTTTAACTCTGATTTATATATGATCTAATGGAGAAATGTTAAACTATAAGTGCAGAGGTACATTTCAGTTAACAGACTATAGTTATAGATATGTAATGTTTTTGGTACTTTCCATTGTTTTTGGTAGTGTTTTCCGACTTGAATAATAAGTCAAGAATAACACTATTTATTCTTCAACCTAATGTTATTATATTTTGGTTCCATATCAGAATATCTACGTTTCCATTATGTTAATATGTATTTATTTTTATATTTTTTTTAATTAAAAAGTGGGTATGATTTGAAGAAAATTTAGTTGCTATTGCTAGCTGGTTGGGTGACACAAGAGAAGCTTCTTTGTTGGCTCGCTCGGTGACACTTCGTAATTTCTAAGCTGGAACCTTATAAAGTCGCTCAATTCAAAGTAAAATTACACCAGGTAACCACTAAATATCCCTTCTTAATCATATGCCTTTACTACATGACATCAACATATTCCTTGCAAATCACATTTAAAATATATATAACAGTTTTGTATCAAATTTAAGATGCTGTTCCATATATTAAGTTTAGGATTGTAGAATTACATCTGAGCATTACTTTCATGGTTGTTTGGGTCTCAAATAGAAAGCATTGTTTTCCTATACTAACATTGTCTCACTCATTATTAACACGATTTCAATAATCAACGAACATTAAATTTGAAACCAATAAACAGCGAATATTACCTTATATGTCATTCATAAACAAATATTTTCAACAATAAGAGATACTTCATATTTTATGCTTCTTCAAATATTTTCATAACCTCACATTTTCACATTTATTATTGACTTCAAATGAGAAAGGTCTTAGGCGGTCAACCGGCATAGAAGGAAAAAGCAAGCAAATCTCCTTCAAAACCCACCCTACTCGCAATAATGAAAGGATAGATAAACTGTATAGTGTAATCCTATAAGGGAATAATAATGAGATGGTCTTAATGAAACAGATTTAACCATAGTTTTGTTCAAATTGAGTTACCCTGAGGTTGAACAACATTTGTATTACAATGACAAAACGTATGGTGAAGATAATCTACGTTCAGAATGTTGTTTATATGACATGATTCACTAATTCAAAGACAAGAAATATGATTCTAGTTAGTTTTCTTCAACACTAGTTTTGGATGGATTGCTGTAGCTTTGGTGAGGAAAGATTGTTTCCAAAGCAGGAATGTATACCTGTATTGATAGTTCTCTTGAAAGTCTTACACAAACATGTCAAAGGTACGGATCAAGTTAGCACTAGTAGTAGCACAACACAACCATTAACAAGACGGATACTTTAAGTGGTCCCTCGACCTACCAGGAAGAGCAGCAAGAACTCACCCAAATCACATTAATTTCTCGGAAGTGAATGTCTTAATATATTTTTTTCAAATGGTAGAACAAAAAATTAAGACAGAGAAGGAGTAGAGAAAGCGATAATGGGGAAATATTTCCTAGTAGTACTTTGGTAAACTGAAAGAAAGAGAAACTGCTAATTTGGTATCCATGAAAGGCGTCCCCGATCTCATCTAGTTGCAATGCTAGTAGTAATATTACTATTTAGCTGCCCGACTGAGCATACATATGATCAGTGACGATCCAGACGTGACCATCTGATAACTAAGACTATATTATCTAATGTGGTTTTCAATTCAGAAGACAGAAGTGAGTTAAACGAAAGTTCCCTGCTATTTCTTGCATGACAACCGATCTGGTAGAAGCGCTCTCTGCGATCATCCCGAGGTCCTTTCCTGCCATAGTATACTCAAAATCCCATTATCCAGTATCGTTCCAAGAGAGGCAGGTGTCATTTTAATTAAGTTTTTTAGCTGCTATTTCTGGCACATTAGGCAACCACAGAAAGCTTCCTTCTCTGGCACATAGTGGTGTTATTAGTGATTGTGTTGCGCTACTGCTGGTGCTAATTATCATGATCATGCTGATAAAACCATTAAATGAAGTCGATAATTAATGGTTAATATCACTCTACCATGGTCACATTGTTACCAATTCTGTTCTCAGCATACTCACTGCAACCTAGAATTAAATATATAGAATTTTTACAATTTAAAAGAAAACCAGTTGATTAGACGTACTAAAATGTATTTATTAAAATACTCATATTAAATTCTTTTATTATAGATATGTGATATGCCATAATTAACACTAGATACATGCTAATTTCATTCAAGGTAGTAAGTGGTAAGGTCAAAAAAATAGAATTAAATAATTTTACAGAGACTTGGCAAAATGAATGCATGCATATTTATATATGTACGCACACACACACACACATTGTCGACGTCATAACAGTTTTATAAACTTTCGAGTGAAGGTGAACCGATTTTTCTTCGGAATATCTCCAAACACACACTTAATGCTATAAAGAAGTATACAATTCTTAGTAAAAGAAAGAAAACTCGCGGATAGTGAAATTCGAAGATTGCCACTGGGGTTCGAGCCCACATTTCTTGTAGACATGACAGGCGTGCTAACATTCCAACAAAGCAGGCTTTCGATTTTCTTCCTCCTTTTAAGAATGTTATTCTTACCAGCGAGAATTATATGTTGTTTATAGTTTTATGTGTGTACTTCGAGGTACCATCAAATTGTTTGTTCTCGTTTTCTGGAAAGTTTATAAAATTTTTCTGATGTCAACTTCATTCAATTCTCCCAGGAAAGAATAATTTTCTAAAACGGATAAAGAAAGAAGTTCCAAAGATTGCTTTGGTGCAATGGTAAAACCCCTGTCACGTCTACAAGAAATGGGGGTTTCAAGTTCCACAGGCAGCCTTCGAATTTTTCTGTTGAACACAATATTTACAGCTTTATATGTGTGCATTACGTTTAGTTTTAGTTGGATTTGGTAGACGGAAACTGAAAGAAGCCTGTCGTATATATATATATATATATATATATATATATATATATATATATATGTATGTATGTATGTATGTATGTATGTATATATATGCTTGTGCGTCTGTGTTTGTCCCCACAACATCGCTTGACAACCGATGCTGGTGTGTTTGCGTCCCCTTCATTTAGCGGTTCGGTAAGAGAGACCGATAGAATAAGTACTAGGCTTAC
Source organism: Octopus bimaculoides (assembly GCF_046866305.1). NCBI lineage: Eukaryota > Metazoa > Mollusca > Cephalopoda > Octopoda > Octopodidae > Octopus > Octopus bimaculoides. Next base: position 148,938,342 of record NC_142929.1, on the reverse strand, counting down.
AAAGAATAAGTCCTGGGGTCGATTTGCTCGACTAAAGGCGGTGCTCCAGCATGGCCGTAGTCAAATGACTGAAACAAATATAAGAAAAAAATCAAAGAAACGAGTCCGATGGTGAGATGTGAATTTATTCTAATATAATAGAAAAAATGATACTAGGTGCATAAAAAATGAGTTCATAATAATGGTTTCACATTTTGGCGCAAGACCAGCACGTTCTGGAGAAGAGACAAGTCGATTACATCGACCCTGGTGATCAGCTGGTACTTAAGTTGTTGACTTAGAAAAGACGAAAAGCAAAGTCAACCACGGCGCAGTTTGAATTTAGAAGTAAAGACGGACGAAATGCCGCTAATTATTTTGCCCCACTTGTTTAGGGTTCTGCCAGCTCACAGCTCTAGAGAAGTCTATAATAATAATACCAGTTGTTTATAAAACAGGCGCAATGCACAAGTTTGCCGGTTGTAGGATAGTCGAATATATCGACTCTAGAAGCACTTGACTTCCTTTTTGTCTTATAGATTGCAAAAGGGATGGAAGGCAAAAGTCAGCCTCGGTAGTTCCAAAAGAACAGTGGAAAGAACAGATTAGCAATTATTTACTGAACACGAAAGCATGAAAGGCAAAGTTGATCTGAGCATGATTTGAATTCAGAGTGCAGAGAGTAGAAGTAAATGCTGTGCGACATTTTACTCAACGCTCTTACGTTTCTCTACCTACGTTAGAAATCATTATTAAATTCAGAACAAATGATCGATTATAGCCTTAACAGTTTCTTCTACTATTTAACACATGATTAATGACAAAATCCCATGGACAATATTACTTTAGTATATATTGATTTATTGCTCTGATGTTCATTTCACAATTTTTTTTTTTTTTTGTGAACAAATATAGTTTTCAAAAAAAAAAATAATAATAATTCACAAGTGATTCAGATTTCTTTCCAAACTATTCTAGCGTGTGATATAATTATAACAATAATGTTTTCTGACATTGGCAGAAGGTCATAAATTTTAGGAGATGAAATATAGTCGATTCAATTGACCCTTACGCATGTCTGGAGTTTTATTATATTTTTTCTATCGAACCTGGGTCAGAATGAAATACAAACTCAGCCGTGATTACATTTTAACTCAGACAGCAAAGAAACGACTCTGCTAGCTCGTCGCCTTGTAAAAGTTCACCACTATCAGCCATTTTGAATACAAAATGGCTGATAGTTAGCAAGGTGAGACACACATAAGAAAGAAGAAAGCAAAGGACCACTGATGAGGTCACAGAAGTGTGACGAAAGAACTCTGGCCGAAATAGGATTAATGTAATATAAATGTAATATAAAGCTGAAGCAAAGTAACACCAAATATACAGTGCGTGTGTTTTTAATGGCGAAACTGGCAATATGACCATCCCCAAGTACAACAACATCTGTTTCAACACACGATTTCACATCAAAAATCTTGCAAAACAAATATATATATATATATATGCAAACATTCCGTTTGTTAAAATGTGTTAGACATATTTTAAGTTCTAAAGGTAAATTCAATGCAGTAGTCGTGGGAAGAAATTTTCTCGCTGATGGCAAAGGGGGTAAAAATACTATTTTTGCTCAGTGTCTCCCCCTCAAGGACTCTCAGACGTGTTTTGACTACTAAACCTTCCACAGTAGGAGATACCGAAGAGAGAGAGAGAGAGAGAGAGAGAGAGAGAGAGAGAGAGAGAGAGAGAAAGGGAGAGAGAGAGAGAGAGAGGGGAGAGAGAGAGAGAGAGTAGATATAAGTGAGTAGATATAAGGATGTTTATGTAGAAACGGTTAAACGACTGGCGAGTAACAAATGAATATGAACATTTAAGTTTGTTGCTAGTGGGTTGTTGATAAGCTGGATGACAGGAAGAAAAGAAGTATTTATATAAAATACATAACGATACCGAGACAAGTAATAATGTGTACAAGTTTTATATTCTCGTCTCTTTTCTTACGGGATCCCCAAAGTTTTCTATGAAAGATGTCTAAAATATCAAAATTAAAAATATGTATACATTAATCGCTCGCCATAGCGCGGTTAACCTATCGTGGTTCACCTATCGTGGTTCACCTATCGCGATTTATTATTTGAGCTTACGTTGAATAATCTATGGTGTTGTTTTGCCTTTATAATATAATGAAATAATAGAAAAGATATAATGAAATAATAGAAAAAATATACATTACACTACTGTTTCTACTTCACAGATCTTCACCTATCGTGTGCGGTTTTGCAACGTAACACCCGCGATAGTCGAGGGATTACTGTAATTGTAAAATGTAAAACGAAACCAATGCGTATACAAAAATGAAAGAGCTTCGGGAAGAAATGACTGGAATGTTATGTAGTTGGATTGGGACACAGCTAATGTGATTATTTTAGTAATAGTTATTGAATAAAGCCAAGCTTCTCTTTAAATTGTGTCAAGGGTTTTCAGGAGACCGACATAGAAGTAAGCCCTGAAGGAAGCTGTGGTAACAGAGTTCATTTACTTGAAGCGAGAATGCAGAAATGTGAACAAAGGTTTACCTATAATGTACGTTCTTGTCACTAAAGACTCAATTAGTGTGCAGAATTTGTCAGTGAGGTATGAGAATAATAGCGGGTAGAAAAGTGACGTATATCCACTTGGGTAAGATACTAAAGAGAAAACTTTTCTTCCTTTCTTTCATTTCCGGTTTTTTTTTTTCCTTATTTCCTATTTAAATTGTACTCCGTGTTTTCATTGGAAGCGTTTTTGGCGTGTATAACTAAACAGATAGTATTTGTTATTGCAGACAAACACTCGGAACATATAAATTCATGAACCCGTCTTCTTATAAAGCCCTTGTACTTTTCAGCAGATAAATTCAAATACTGAAAATAGGGAGCAACTGCTTTGTCATTGTTTTATTTTTTTTTTAGACTCGATTTTTTTTTTAGACTCGATGGAAAGCATTCAGTGTGTACCAAGTGTACTCATTAATAAAATTTCTAAAGAGACATACTTAATCCATTCAAATTACTACATTTCTTATTAAAATTCGATCTAGGAATTAAAAGAAAGCCTCTACGTAGTCACTCGACCAGCTAGATAAAACAACAATATCTACCCTTAAATAACTTTCTCCCTCCAGCATCTTAAAAATGATATATTAGACAATGTACAGTTCTATATTTAAGAGATGAGGAATTATGTACATTATTTGCAGTATTTACATTTGATGGATATTTGTCCTAATCTTGTTTGTTCTTAACTCAACGTGTTTCGGCTGACATACCCTCCACAGTATGTTAAGCCTCCTCTATTTGACCAAACCTCATTCGTTTTTTCCTCATTCATTTTTTCCTATTTTACTGAACTATCGAGCATGTTAGAAAGCAGAGGTTTCGTTCTTTAGGTCCCAATTTAAGATTATTTGAAGCGACGAGGCTGGGTGGTAAGAAGCTTGCTTCCCGACCATGTGGTTCCGGGTTCCGTCTCACTGCTTGGCATCTTGGGCATGTGCCTTCTGGTATAGTCTCGGACCAATCAAAGTCTTGTGAATGGATTCGATAGACGCAAACGGAAAGAAGCCTGTCATGTGTGTGTGTGTGTGTGTGAGTGTGTGTGCGCGCGCGCCTGTATTTGTTCCCTACCACCGCTTTACAACCGGTGCAGGTGTGCTTACGTCCCTCGTAACTGAGCAACTTAGCAAAAGTCACCGATAGAATAAGTAGTAGGATTCATTTGACTAAAATTTCTTCAAGGCGGTGCCCCAGAATGGCCGTAGTCAAATGACTGGAGCAAGTAACAGATAAAAGAAAAGATAAAATGTAAAATTGCGATCGCTGTCACGATATTAGGATAATTTAGGACATAATCCAGTAGGTGCTTCCATCACACAAGACGGTGATGTTTTATTTGATAAAGATGAATCTTCTCTTGCAGCATCGAGCAAGTGTGCAAGAAGCTCCCTCATTAACTTACAAAAAATGTCGTTGAGCTCCATTCATGAGATATTTAGTGAAAGGTGGTATTACAGTGTCTATAGTGTCTTATGATATGTTGGTAATGAAAGTAATAAAAAAAAAGACGCACCGATAGCACAAACAGTCTCACCCTATATTGGAAGCATATGTGGTCCTTTGACCTGCTACAAATAACATTCAAATTTCTCTCAAACCGTATCCATCGTATTATCAAACAAAAGCAACATGGGTTAACGCTGAGTAAACATTTCCTCACTTTATCCATTCAATCACGCACACATTCTCTGTCTCTCTTTCACTCTCTCTCTCTCTCTCAAGCTCTCTGTTACTGTATCTCTCCCTCCCTCCCTCCCTGTCTGTCTGTCTGTCTCTCTCTCTCACTCTCTCTCTCTCACTCTCTCTCTCTCTCTTTTCCATTCTCTCTCTTTTCCATTCTCTCTCTGAGGAAGGTATCTGTCCGAAACATTTCGCCCTAACTACCCAATAATATATTCCACTGTGAGAAATGTTTGTAATTACTATTTACCGGCGCAGATCATCACTACATTTCCGTGGATTTCACTGTATGTCTATTGTAAACTTACGTTTACAATGATACTGCATTGATAAGTAATTGGAAGTAGAATTAAATAGTTTCCAGAAGGAAATAATCAATGTTTACCGATGAATAAGCTCTCATGTTTTACATTAAGCATTCATGACACGAAATACGATTGCTGGCACCTAATCTATTTGACCACTGCTTGCTTACAAATGGCGCCATATTGTTGTGAGAAGTGTGTATCTCTATTTATTGTATATTTTAATGAATCAATTAAGTATGTTAATTGATATGTTGATATATAGGTTAAAAAACGGGTAAATCAACAATGAAAGGTGCATCTGATGAAATAATTCCAAAATAAGAGATGAAACATTTTAAAATTAAATCAATATAAAGGAGTATCACTTAATTTTGCCTTGCAAACTTAAATGCTTAAACTCTCTATATTTATGAGAGGAATTTTGGCTAAAGTAGTGAGAATGTTCCAGACTATTAGCTTCCTTATATATGTCTCTATTTGCATTTTGTGTGATCATTCTTCCACAATACTTTGGTACTCTAATTCGAAATTATTTATACTTATTGACTATGTTAAGTTGAAAACTCGAGTCTCTAATTTGCATTCACAGTTCCAAGACATTTATCCACCTTAAATGTACTCCCTGCCTATAACTGCTATAACAGGTCCCACAGAATTATACTCTGTAAATACTAAATACGAACAATTTTCAAAATTCAGAGATAAATTAGGAAAGTGGAGAGAAAGTGAGATTAAGAAATTATGGAAAAAAATAAATGTTGCATGATGATATAAAAAATAGTTAAATTTGGCTTAATTGACTTAGTCAAGGAGTGAAACACTAGTAAATAGAAGAGAGGAATTTATACTTAGCCCCAAGATCTGGCTGGAGATCTGCAAGAGTCAAGCAGTAGTATTAAACCATGCAACAGAAAACTATCTCACCTAGCAGCAGGTAGCCCTCCGACCCACCAACGGTCCGCGGAATAGTTTTCATGGATCAAATTTCACTAGTAAGATTTTGGTTGACTTGAGCGTACGTTAGAAGAGCCGAACTATGGTGAAGTCTAGTATTTGGGAATCGAACCGTATTAGTTGACCGAACCAATCATTAGCTATATGGATAAATAAAATACGTTTAATGAAAAACTAATAAACAAGTCATAGAACATGCATATCTCAGAGATTGATTAATTTATAACTCTTTGAATGTATAACTACTTACTAAAGAATAGAGATCCTACATTTCAGCGGCTTTTTCTATCAATACCAATCTTTATTGAAGTTTCACATTGTCCAACCTGTGTTTCATTTTCCAGAAGAGCGAATTTACCGACAGCTACTAGCATCCAGTTGCCTCAGACATTAAAAGCCGTTGAAATCTTGCATCTGCAGGCTCTTCGTTAAATAGTCTGCAAGGTATAACTCTGTCGATCGAAACAACTTGAAATGAATTTCCTTGCCTAAGGATTTCAAATTCTATCGACCCGATAAACGAAACTACTTTCACTCACTGAAATTGCTAACAAAACGATCGATATCTTTCTGTGTAGGAAATGGTTGTTTCCAATAACAAATGTCACCATTTTAGATAACCAACAGGCTGCTAGATATTTATATCGATCTTTAACTTGTTTAGCTGCAGACAGATATGACTGAGCAGCATTATGATCAAAAGTATTCCAGGTTTGGCTAAACCGATGTTTTTTTTTAATGATATAATGAACTACAATATTTTATATGTTCCTCCTCCTAGCCTACTTGGCAGATTTGGTTACCATTCTAGCAAGACGAATGATATGATAGAGGACCCAGTGCCTGCTTTCAATGATTCTGCATACGACAGCTTCTGATTGTGACAGGTATAGAAACACCCACCTGTCTCCCAATTCTTTGAATAGAAGCTTCTTGTCAGATTACATGATTGCAGTGTATATCCATGGTAATCTCTTTTAGCTTCCTTCTGAGAGTTACAGTATCCCCTCTAGATTCAGTTATAACCGCTATATATTTTTCATTTGTACATTCTAGACCAATTTGCAGTCTCTTCTGCGTCTGTTTATTCTACACAGGAGTCATTCTCTCGCAACCACCAGCCCTTCGAAGTAGCAGCTACCTGGAATACATCCTTCAACCGGAACGGGGAAATGTAGTTTTATTGAAAAGTGTAGGTATACACGAGAAAGAAACAGAGATATACGTTATCCTTCCTACTTATAAATAATACACGTCTATATTTTTCAAATTGGTTGCGATCGTTTGAACTGTCAGTCTTTTATAAGATCAGAAGAACGTTATATCACATATATAACCAAGACGGCAACACCGATACTGCTTCATAAAGACTATGATATATACTTGGTATTACATGTATAGATGCTAAATATATACATTTTCAATAATAAAACAAAAAAAGATACATTAAGAGAAACGTTTTGGAGAAATAAGCTAAATACTTAAATTATACTGCAACCGGAATATGATATACTTTCTTTCCATAGTTCTTATACATTATGTGTCATCTAGTACATTTTGCAAATAGACGATATATAATACAGTTAATGCACACGTGTTAAAATTTTATAGGTATTTACCATTCAATGTTTGCTCTAATTCGCTGAGGGAGAAAGATGCTATTTGTACCACAGTTTAGAGTAAATCATTTGAAAAAGAGATAATAAACGTTATTTGAAAACTGTGGAGGAATGTTTTAAACTGCAATGTCGCTATCATTTTATTGTGATTATACATACACACACACGCGCGCGCACACACACATACACACACACATACATGTATATACACACATACACGCATGCACACACATATACTTGCGTTTGTACATAGGTATATATCCAAGTATATCTATATAAATGTATGCTTGCATGTGTGTATTCGGGCACTCAAGTCAAAATTTAAAAGTAGTTAAAGAAATCCTATAGATTATGAATAATGTACTAGCGATATGAAAAACATTTATTGAAAGTAGATATATCATTGTGTTTGAGAATCTAATAATATATTACATGCTTCCTTTCTTCTCCTAGAGGATTCAATTTCTAAACTGTAGCGTCGATTAGCTGCAGATTTGCTTCTTAGTAATATTGTATATTCCAAGATAAACTATGATCCGTGCGCAATGATACATATCAGTGTAGATAACGAGAAACTAAACACAATCTGTCGACCTATGGCTTATATTTTCTCCAAACGTCCATTATAACACTTGCACAGCTCAACATGAATATAAAAATACTTACGAAGTTCTGGATTTAAATGTTACATTTATATCGTTTACTCGAATGAATGTATGCAAAACGTCGCTGGTTATATATCGTTCTGTTAACAATAAAATCATCTTAAGTGAAGGGTAAACATTTTGATGAAATCAAAGCAAATTTTAATCAGTTAGTTAAGACATTTAACGAACAAACCGTTAAATATTTTATTTCCTTTTAAAGCATGCGAGAACAGACAACAAAGAATATAACATTACCACACATAATTGAAATTATTAGGTTATTCCGAAAGTCATGGCCGTTCTAAGAATTGTGTTTTGAAACGCAATTTTATCATAGTATTTTAATTATACTTTAGGTGAATTTCGACATTCTTAATAATTAATAATTAATGTATGCTCTTTAATAATTTTCTACTTATTTCAGACAGAAGATATTCTTGAAGCATAGTTGCCCTTAATTATGAACATGACAAAAAAGGACCTTCGCTTGCTTGTCTTGCACAATGCCTCCCAAACCGCTGCCAATATCAACACGGCGTGGGGAAAGGGGTCCACAACAGATAGCAATGTACGAAGGTGGTTTCAGAAATTCTGTAGTGGTGATAAGAGTTTTGAAGATGAAAAAGGTAGAGGAAGGTCATGCAGTCTTGCCAATGAACAAGTGAAAGTAATTGTTGAACAAAACCCACGTCAAAGTTTCAGAGAAATATCTCAGGCACTTGGTGTCGGTATTGCAACTGTTTCGCGCAATCTGCAGAAGATTGGTAAGGTGGAAAACCTCGATAAACTGGTACCGCAAGAGCTCAATGAAAATCATAAAGTTGATTTGAAGTGTGCTCGATGCTCTTTCTGCGAAACACCTTTTCTTGACCGAATAGTCACTTGTGACGAAATGTGATGCTTTATGATAACCGTAAACGATCAGGTCAATGGCTTGATCGTGATGAGTCCCCCAAACATTTCCTAAGACCAAATTTGCATTAGCAAAAGATTATGGTGACTGTCCAGTGGTCTGTAATTGGTGTTGTCCATTACATCTTTCTGAAAGCCAATCAGAGCATTACAGCAGAGGTTTACTACAATCAACTCGCTGAAGTGATCACTTGCAAAACATGAGACCTGCATTGATGAATCGGCGTGGACCAATTCTGCTCCATGATAATGCAAAGCCACATTTGCAAGAATGACGCTGCAGAAACACATAGAGTTGGGATACGAGACTTTACCACATCCTCCATATTCTCCTGATCTTTCATCCACTGACTACCAATTTTTTAAAGCATTTATACACGTTTTTAAGTGATAAAACTTTCAAGTCCAAACCAGAGGTGGAATCAGCTTTCAAAAATTTCTTAGCATCAAAGACAATAAGTTGTTATCAACGAGGCATAAATAATCTCGTTTTGATCGATGGTAGAGATGCATAGATGTTTATGGCTCATACTTTGACAAATCAAAACATTTCTATTGTTAATTTTTCCAGAATAAAATTATGTTTCTGAAATCGGCCACTATTTTCGGGGAAACCTAATACTTTACATTGAAGAATGGACATTGATAAGAAACGTGTATAGAGGAAATGGAATTCCTAACAGCGATGAATATCTTTAGAAAAGCACTCTCTCTCTCTCTCTTTCTCTCTCTCTCTCTCTCTCTCTCTCTCTCTCTGTATATATATATATATATATATATATATATATATATATATATATATGTAACGGTTCAGGAATGGAGTAGATAAGATCCAGGGTAGATATGTTTTATAGCAAGCGGAACCTCAGAAATGGTAAATATCCAAGGGAGCTGTATACTGCAGCCTACTCTGTAGACCAAGTAAGTCTTGTATTGTTATTCCCACACCTGGCATTTCTGGTCTTATACCGTGAAATATAAAGAGAACATTTTTCAGTTTATCGTATTTCGATACGAAAAACATCAAAACCTCCCGTCTGGTTAAACCATTATTGTCCATGAAAGATGTTTTTATATTTACTACGGATTGCTTGAAGCTAATTTTTTTCCTACACCCCGATCCCGGGATCGTATATATATATATATATATATATATATGTATGTATTAGAAAATATAATAATCAGATAATCAGGTACTCAGATGTCTCTATGGTTGTATATTTGCAGATTTTTATCCATATGAATAAAAATCTGTAAATATACAACCATCCGGACATGTGCATAAAATAAACTTACAGTGATGGCTCTGAATTATGGCTTACATGTAAATATACAAATACATACATTCATACATACATACATACATACATACATACATGCATACATACATACGAACACACACATACGCAAACGTGAATGTGTGTGTGTGTGTGTGTGTGTGTGTGTGTGTGTGTGTGTGTTCGTATGTATTTCTCATTTTGTCACAAGGGCATAAATTTGTTAGCCCGATAGTGTCGGTCGACCCCGGTACTGATGGGGGAGTTTATTTTCTTTAAACTCATTTTATTGGAACTAATGGGATGAATTGGCAATCATTGCAAAATTCGATAGACTCCTTTCTGGTATTTTTTCCGGCTTTCTGCACCTCTTATCCAAATCTCACCCTTATCAAATTCGACCGACTTTCATCCGCCGCAAAATGGAACCTTTGAGTGCTTCTCAACAATGAAGAAACTCTAGTACCAGAAGCAACCCTAGTATCTTCTCCACATCAATATACGTACAGTTAAAATCTGCACTCAAAGGAGTAACTCAGCAGCATCAGAATAAAGTTCACATATAGATTAAAGACTCCACACATGATTTATATATATATATATATATATATATATATATATATACATATTAAAACGATATCTTACATAGAGGCACAAGTTTTGGGGAATCTATGGCAGTTAATATCGAACCAAAGATTGATTAGTGCGTTATTTTATCGATACCAGCAGAATTGAAACGGGAATATTAAATGAAAGGCCTAAATTCTGCAAGGGAATTCTCCTTCCCTCTTTGAGCCCTTAACTGCTGACGGAGTTATCGGGTTTTCGTCATAACATACGTGTCACGGTCATTTACTTCCAAGTTTGATTAGAGTCGATTTCTTCCAGAGAGAGATGTAATAGGCTCCAATACTGAACTGGGAATTTACTGATCGAACCTGAAAGGATGAAAGACAAAAATATTGTTTCCGAAATTTGAACGCAGGAATGCACCACGTAAACTACAAGTTATTCTGCCCGATGCTGTTTTGAACCACCCAATTCATCGCCTTGAAGAAATTTTATCCGGAATTTTTATCGATACCGGCATTTATGAAACTGAATTACTTTCATTATTTACATATGCTTATGTATTTGGATATTTCATAATACATATTTGTACTAATGTTTCATACTTATGATTTATTATTGCCTACAGAATAACTAAAAGCAAAACTAAATGCACAGTAATTAAAATTATCTAATTTTGTGTTTCTCATATTGTAGGGAGGAGATATGAAGATTGAAAGGTGGATGAACAAATTGTCATAATTTAAAAAAGTTATTGAAATTTTAAAACTTGTTCAACACAATGGAGAAGGAAAATGAAATTATATTGTATCTGTTCTGTCTTTTCATTAAAAAAGCATGTTTGGAATCAAACATTTTCTTTATATTTTTAAAAGGAAATATTGTGCTAATTGATAATACACTTAACAGCTTGGTATGTGCAATTCATATTTAAAGAGATAAGGGCACTGCAAAAGAAACCAGTTTTGTATTGAATAGAATTTCATCCGTGCTTATCGGCTGCTGACTCCGTTATTTATATGACTGAAACGAGATCATCAATGAGTCATTATGAAGTCGTTTACTAGTAGAAATCGAGTTAAAACAGTATCCAACTCTTCCTCAAATTACACTAAATCATCTAAAAAAAAAAAGTCAAAAGTAGAAACGTTGGATAATATTTATCTTACCTATACTATGTCTGAAAAAAAAATGACTGGATGATAAGAAATAGAGGAATTTCGATAACAGGTTTCCTCCATCTGCGGCTAATGATAAACATCAACATAAATCTGAATATATCTTTGCAATTACATAGAATCTGACCGTCGGACATGACAATGGAAGGAAATTGTTTTTGTTTTAAATCCTTGTTGTAGACGCGCTTGCGCATGCAATAATAAATACGCTCATGTATTTTGCATATTGAAACATGTTAACTATTTTGTTTAGATAATAAACTAAAGAGTGATCATTAAGTATACTTACAATTAGATACGTGGCTCTGTTCTAAATCCTGCGAGATTATGTCTAGACAAATTAGTTCCTTGAATACACTTAGTGATGATTTAATACTGTAGTAAGAAATATGTAAATGTTACTGTGAACATAATACTTAGAAATGCAAATTACATCATTCTGCAATGTTGTTAAGTAGATTAAAGATAAAAATTATAATCTTTAGACATGCTGCAGTGTAGTATTTTTCGTTTTATTTTTCTAAAATTTTATACTCCACTTGATTTTATAACCGCTAATTATACAGATAGCGTGAAAGAAAATATCGACTAAATTCCAAATTTCTCAAAATGCTATACACCTAGGGAGCATTTTTTTTTTGGTAATTTATTTTTGAAGGAATATATTACAATAATAAAAGATAACATAATTCAACAGCTGTATCGACCATCGACTGGTTTGTCGTATTTCACAAGTGAATCACATTAATGGTTATCAAGATGAGAATTATCATAACTTAATTATTTTAAGAATTTTTGTTGATCATTCATAATACTGACACACATACAAAAAAATTTTAAAAAAAGATAGACTACAATGCACTTTTGAAACCACAAAAATATGAAACCACATGTCAGTTTATAATTAGAAAAAGACCCGAAAATGGTTGGAAATTTGCAATGGGGCAAACAATTAACGAACACTCGCTGTATATCGATAACGTGTGAATAAATATCATACATACTTTCTCATCAAAATTATATTAGAAGCCAAGCGGACAACAAAATATCAGGCTAAATCACTTGATTTTGTTATTTGTTGCCAAAATAGTCTTCACCGTTTACCATTCTCGAAAAATTGGTATGTATCAGACATTCCTTATTTGAAACATGTTAATGTTTTACTAATATAAAGACTCACTGATATTAAGATCCTTCTGAAGTTATGTCTATATTTTAATGTTTCTTCATCTGAAGTATATTTTCTTCAGATGTATCTGCGTACTTTTACCCCCCCCCCCTACATACAAATACACACACACATGTGTGCATATATATATATATATATATATATATATATATATATATGTATATAATTGTTCATAGAAAACCATGTAATCGTTACCAATATAGCAAGAGATTTCACCGCAAAAAGTCTAAATTAGACTCCTTAGGGAGTTTGACTTAAATTTGACAGTCAAATATAGCCTTATACAGAAATGTTGACATAGGAATAAATTACAATAATAATGGATATTAGCGTCAAATCTCTTTCTTAAATTTAAATTTAAAACTTTGGATATATATACATGTATGTATGTATGTATGTACGTATGCATATACACATTTATCTATATCTGTCTATTTATCCATATAAACAAGAGCAAAAAAGAAACGTCGCACAGATACTGAATACAAACCAGTTTATTAACAGACTACTATAGCATTGATTGACGAGTGCTAATTAAGAAACAGTTCTTTCCTAATGATAAAACGTCATTTCCTGAAACATGTTTGACGTCGCATGGTGTCACGTGATGACGGAGTGCCCTGGATCCAAAGAGATGAACACAATATCTCGTGTGACCACCGTTGGCGTTGCATACCACCAGGCATCTTCTGTACACTGAAGGCACCAAACAATTGATGAAGGCTATGGGGATAGCAGCCCACACTCTGTTAAAACTTGCATTGAGTTGTGCCGCAGTTGTTGACCTTGGACGGATGTCATTTAGTTTTCTTTGGATTTCGTCCCACATGTACTTTATGAGGTTCAAGTCCGGCCTTAGGACAGGTCATGGCAGTGTCTAGCTGCTGTGCTCTTCGAGGAAGCCTGTTGTCAACACTTGGTCGTTGTAGCGAGCAGCGGTTACTCTACCGCCCCGGCCTTGGTTGATGTTTTAGAAGACCACCGGTCCAAGTTTCTGGTTGAGTGCAATCCTGCTCTAAACGATGAAGTTCTGTCCTCCTCATAAGTCTCCCTCCACCACACAGCCATCTGCATGACGTTCACCTCTTCTCCAAACCCTAGCTCTGCCATCTGCCACAGAAATGCAATATCAACTTTCGTCAGAGAAGACTACAGTCCTCCACTGCTGATATCGCCAGTTCATTACGTGCATCATGCTTTTCATAAAGATGCGTTCGCATGTCCACGAAAAGTGAACGAGTTCCAACCCTACAGGCAATCCTTAGGTTTCCAAAAGAGAGTGGTGTTGTAGGGCAGTGACATCTTCCTTACGTCAAGTTAACTAGAACTGTGATAAGATCCATATAAACTTAATATTGTGTGTGAAACAAATGATCTTTTACAGTGCGACGTTTCTTTTGTAGTTCATATATATATATGTGTGTGTATGTATGTGTGTGTGTGTGTGTGTGTGTATGTGTGTGTGTGTGTGTGTGTGTGTGTGTGTGTGTGTGTGTGCACGTGTGCGTACATATATTCATAAATGCGCACATACATTCATACATTCGTACATGCATACTTACATGAACACTGTCACGCCTGGTCTGTGACATTCAGATATTCTTTCACTCCCGAACTCGTTTGGGAAGCTATCTCCGGACCCTATACCATAGTAAATTTGGCGTATAAGCAAAACACATCATATGCGACCGATAATATTTACATTATTTCAGCTGCTTTTAATTCGTAATATAATTTTATAGATATCGACTTTACTCGTGAATTATGCATTAAAAATATCCTTCAGGAAGCAATGTAGAGAATGCTAAACTTTTGTCTCAAATATCTATTATTCACACCAAACCGCAACAGTGAATATAACGACACAAGGTATTACAGCTGGATGCCTATTTAATCAGCAATTCAACAATGAAACAATATCAGCGCATTAACAACTCAAAAACATAAATAATGCAAATGATAAAATGCCATATGGCATTTCATCCAGAGAACTTTTAAGTTCAGTCATCAACACTCTTTTGATAAATGGTAATAAATATAGTTTTAAGAAAGGCAACACGAAGTCAGAAGAGAGTCGAAGAGTGAATTTTATGTTTCGCATGTAACTGTGGCTCTGAAAAGAAAACTACTTTCTAGATAATATCTGTAATATGGAGTCCAAGAAAATCAATGCGTAGAAAATTACGTGACAAACAGAGAAAACCGAAAATACATTGCCACATTTCTGACGAAATTTTTGAATTCGTTTACTTTTAAAACGCACCGAACACACACGCACAAGAACTCTCTCTTGCACCCACGCGCGCACACAAACACACACGCACGCACGGGCGCACATGCACACATGCACACATGCACGGTCACGCACACAAATTGACACGCATTAGCCTCTACTTATTCCAGGTCACGCACAACCTTATCCTCAGTCATTATGAAGCAACCTTTGCCACCCACAAAACCAAACTCACGGCCTTCTGCCTACTGGCCCCTGTGATGCCAAGCATTCTGTATGCTTTGTGTAGGGACTGGCTTGCAAACGATCTGCAACCCACAGGGATGAGATCACAACTTGCATGCAACCCATTGCTTTATCAGAAACCCACAAGCTCAGCATATTTCCCATCTTACTCTCGTTTAACTCCTCGATGCGGTTCTCTCAGGAACGAAGAGATCTAACAAAACCACCTATTTGGATACTTTTGAGATCAGCACAAAATTAGGCCTTAATAATGTCGAAAAAAAAGTTTCTGTGAACTTCTCCCACTTCCCTAAGCGGACTTACATCTTTCAGTCGTTTATTGTTTCAATTTGGACTGAAAAGGTGAACTTCGCAGCTTACGCCTTCTTGCTGATAAATATCTAGCGATAAATATCTAGCGATAAATATTTTAGTTGTGCGGAGGTGCTTGCAATGGCTAATTCCACTTCGACTGGTCTATAACAATGTAAAGCTATTACACTTGCAGTGGTAGCTTGCCCTCCTTGGGGGCTTTTGAGCATCTATTGTCGATGTCCTCTTGGCGTACTCCCCTCAGACACAAGGGACAAACTGATGTCTTCAATATTCCCCAGTAGAATAAGTTGGATATGTAAATAAATTCAAGGGTATTATAACCAGTTTTCATTTACAAGTCATGTATTTCTCCCAAGAAAGTATTCTCTAAATAATTTGAAACATAGATAAATGATATTGTGATGTTATGAGAAAATTGCTGCTGTACTTTCAAAACAAAACTGTTAATAATATGCACGTATGCATATAGATACACATATATTCATACATTTATATATTTATATATACATATATATATGTCTGTATATATATATATATATATATATATATACATATATATGTGTATGTGTATATATATATATATATATATATATATATACATTCATACAAAGGGAATACGTATACTTACACACACATGATTATATCCCTAAATATGCTTATATTTCTATACATATAAAGAGGTATATATAATGTTCTTCATGATAAAATCATTTTAGCATTTTCCACAATCTCTCATTTTCCTTATACATATCAACTCGTGTGTTCCTTTTCAACCTTCTACACACACGCACACAAACTTACATGTATATATATGTCTATATATATATATATATATATATATATATATATATATATATATATATATATATATATATATATATATATATATATATGTATGTATATATATATGTATATACATACATATACACATCGGTAAATACATATACGTCTATTTATCTATTTTGTTATATGTGTGGGTGCATGTTTGTATGTCTGTATACGTGTGTCCATATACAAAGGAAGATTAATACATGAAGTGAATAAATATTGCTAAACTTACTGGAACGATGTGTGTGCGTGTGTGTGTGTGTGTGTGTTTGTGTGTATACATACATATATGCATGTATGCATACATACATATAGATGTGTATATATATATATATATATATATATATATATATATATATATATATATATATATATATATGTGTGTGTGTGTGTGTGTGTGTGTATATATATATATATATATATATATGTGTGTGTGTGTGTGTGTATATATATATATATATATATATATGTGTGTGTGTGTGTGTGTTATATATAACTGTATGAAAGAGAAAGAGGGAGAGAAACAATCTGATACTGATAAATATATTACAGAGAAAAGTTGAGACACAGGAGGAACAGAAAGGAGAGAAAGGTAGAATGAATACAGAAAAGGAATAAATTAGTTGAAAGTGTAAAACAACGAAAGCAAAGAAAAAAGAGAAAAAAAAAGAGAAAAAATGAAAAAGCAGTACTTGTAAAACATAAAGATAGGTAGAACAGAACGCTATACAATAGAAAACTTCCACATATACACATAATAGAAATTCGCCACAAAGCTTTCGAGTAACGTATTCAACACCAAAAGATTTATGTTTATTGCCATTATCGGTATGCTATGAATCGGAAAAGGTAAAATAAAAAGTGCTACACCTGAATTATACCATTATACATCATTGAGATACATTTCTTTTGAAAGCACATCTACATATATCTTTATCAGAATATATTTGGGTGTGTGTGAGCGTGTGTGTGTGTGTGTGTGTGTGTGTGTGTGTATACGTGTGTACGCGTGCGTATGTATGTGCGTGCGTCGGACGTGCGTGTATGTATGTGTGTATGTGTGTATTTATATATGCATATATATAATATATGTATGTATGTATGTATATATATGTATGTATATATATATGTATATATATATATATATATATATATATATATATATATATATATATATATATATATATATATATATATATGTATGTATATATTGAAAGAAATATATACATACACACATCTCTACACATACACATATATTTATATATATGTATGCATACTCATTTATACGAGTGTATAAGTGCATATACACATCAATACCAACGTATGCATTCGTACGTACAGACATACGTACATAGAGATATAATACACACACAAACACACACCGCCAGACTCTCTCTCCCTCTCACGCACACACACTCTCACACACACACAAACACACACACACACACACACACACACACACACACACACACATTCACACTCACATATATATAGGCGCATACATCATAAATATAATCTGTTTTGTATGAGCTTCTTGATGCATGCGTATAATTTTTAACGACCGTATTTGGTTGTACGATGTGCTTTATATTAGAAGTTAAGTCTTTTCACTGAATTCTCGCCATGAAAGCAAAAGTTGGGATATAAACTGCGCAGGTTTGTCTATATGTCATATGTTCGTATCGTGTTAATGCGTGTGCTTATGCATGAGTGTGCCTATGTATGTATGTATGTATGTATGTATGTATGTATGTATGTGTGTGTATGGATGGATGGATGGATGGATGGATGTTTGTATGTATGTGCGTATGTCTGTGTGTGTATGTACACACACAGACATATATACATACACACATACTCATTTATATGTGTCTGTATATATACATATATATATATATATATATGTGTGTGTGTGTGTGTGTGTGTGTGTGTGTGTGTATTTAAAGGCATATGCATAATATCCATAACAGATATGCAAGCATAGAAAGATAGATGGCTAGATAAATAAATAGATAGATAGATAGATAGATAGATAGATAGATAGATGGATGGACGGACAGACTGACGGACGGACGGACGGACGGACGGACGGACAGACAGAAAGACAGACAGACAGACAGATAGATAGATATGCAGCACTCACATACACGTATATGAATGTGTCCCTCTTTGTACTAATTTGTATATATATATATATATATATATATATATATATATTCGTGAAGGTGTGTATATTTAAATATATAGTCAAAAATAATCTTCTTAACAACGCATCACGCGTGTTCTACATGCTAGTATCTAGTGTAATACATGCATTAATATGCTAATTATAAATGCTCACTGAAGTTCGTCGATGTGTGTGTTTGCGTGTAACTGTCTGTGTGTGCGTATGCGCATGTATGAGTATATATTTACTTATGAATATATCACATATAGGCGTATATTTATGTGTGTGTGTGTGTGTGTGTTTGTGGTGTAGAAATAAATTTAAATACAGCTATACACATATATACACATATATCCATAAATATGTGTACACACACACACACACACACACACACATATATATATATATATATATATATATATATATATATATATGGGCCCATATGTGTTTGTGCGTATAGGTGTGCGTACGTTTCTATATATATATGTGTGTGTGTGTGTGTGTGTGTGTGTGTGTGTATTTATAAACATACACAAACATGTGTGTTTAAATTCGAGGGCGTCTATCTTTTCCACTCTAGGCACATTGCCCGAAAATTTGGGGGAAGGGCCAGTCGATTATATCGGCGCCGGTACGCAACTGGTACTTAGTTTATCGATGAAAGGCAAAGTCGACCTCGGCGGAATTTGAACTCAGAACGTAAAGACAGACGACATACCACTAAGCATTTTGCCCAGCGTGCTAACGTTTCTGCTAGCTTGCCGCCTTTCGAGGACGTCTATCTGATTAAAGCATCTACTCATGAGTTGATAAGTAATGAAATATGTTCTCAGTATATGAAGCAGCGTATTATACAGCCTGGGGCATGAATATTTGATATAAGTCGATCCTCAGCTCATCATCATCTTTGCGACTTGGAAAGACTATTGATCAATGTTGGCTACCTTCTGTCTAAATACCATCAATGGGATTAGAGGTCTATACACCCTAATGCGGCCGCACTATATGTCAATACCAAAAAAGAAAGCTCAATTTTGCTACGTGGTACATCTTGTTGGATTTTAACTGAGTGAAAATCTCAAAACTTATAACTCAGCGTATCACTCCAGGATGTAGATATCTTGTGTTATTCATTTTGGCTCTGTTTGTAATTTCTTGCTTAAAAGGCTTATTGCGTCATAAAGTTTTAACAGCACCATTTGTTTGATTGATAGATTTTATGGAATTCATGCTCTACAAGAATTCGTTTCTGACTTGATAGTGATAACGTCGTCCCACCCTGCTACTGGTCTCAGTTACCATGAAAAAATAGTCATAGCTGTTATTCTTCTCTCCCTGATTAAAAGGTTAATAATTATCATTTAATCAGGGAGAGAAGAGTAGCAGAGACATTACATATTGCCATTTCCAGTACACCAACATTCGTAGCTCCGAGTAAACTCCGCCAAAACAATCTCTTCCTCAGTGTTATTTCTTTACTACCCACAAGGGGCTACACACAGAGGGGACAAAAAAGGACAGACAAACGGATTAAGTCGATTATACCGACCACAGTGCGTAACTGGTACTTATTTAATCGACCCCGAAAGGATGAAAGGCAAAGTCGACCTCGGCGGAATTCGAACTCAGAACGTAGCGGCAGACGAAATACCGCTAAGCATTTCGCCCGGCGTGCTAACGTTTCTGCCAACTCGCCGCCTCTTCTTCAGTGTTACAAGCCAACGTACAGCAAGCCGAGAGGCAACAGATTAGTGGATCTATCGATTTGTCTTGAAATACAAGCTCTCTCTCTTTCTCTCGCTCTCTCTCTCTCTCTCACACACACACACACACACACACGCACAAACACACAACACAGACGCGCACACATACACGTGCGTGCACACACACACTTACATATACATGCCCTCAAGAGAACAATTAGTGGTAGCACTAAATGTGTAGAAAGAGACCTCATCTGACGCAGAAATGTTTACAAGATCGTATACCAAGTATAAAATGTAACTGAATGTGCGTTTTGAAGTGCCCATTTGTTAGAACAGCAAAAGATCGGTAGGTCGAGACATTAGATAAGGTATGACCAAGGACGCTTGAAATGACAGTGAGGCTCTTGTCTCTGTGTTAACTTTGAAGCACAGTATGGGCAGATGTTGAGAAATCAGAAATCATATGAGGTCACGTATCTAAAAGAGATCTAAAAGTTGACATACAAGCGCTAATAACCATAGAATATCACAGACTCATTCCGGAGCTATGTTCCGTCATTGTGGTTCGAAGTTCAAACAAGGATCTGATTGCCAGAATTATAATTTATAGTGTTACAAGGTTTGTAACTTTGTGTTGGTTAACGAAACACAATCAGTGTTGAAACACGAAACTCACCCAAAAGACGATGTGGATAACACTAATCATAAAACATTACAATGACTAGAAATAGGTGTATCTGAATAGGTAGATTGATTCAATCTCCAACCTACTCAGAAAAGATTACCGTGTATTTTAGACTGCAGTACAAACGATGTTCGATGAATAGAGATGAAGTGATCTAGTGTAACGTAACCATTGGTTTCTCAATCGTCTGTTTGTCCTGCGTGAACGTTTGCTTCATTTCTTGACGATTCATAACGATTCTGACACATCACCGATTATTATTATCATCATCATAATTACTAAAGTGCTGAACAGATAGACTCATTAGCGCGTCGGACAAAATGCTTAGCCTCATTTTTTGTATCTCTTTACATTCTGAGTTCAAATCCCGCCGAGGTTAGCTTTCGTTTTCATTCTTTTGGGGAGTCGATAAAATAATACCAGTTGTGTACTGGAGTCGATGTAAACGACTTGCTCATTCCCTCAAAATTGCTGGGCTTTTGCTAATATTTGAAACCATTATTATTATCTTTTTAGGGATCGATAAACTAAGGTAACATTGATAGCAGTAAGTACTGGTATCATTGTAATCGACTCTCCCTCTCCTGCTAAAGTTACTGGCCTTACACCAAAATTTGAACCTATTATTATTTTGCCTTATTAATTTTTGCCATTTTCCCTAAGAACACATTTAAAACATCATTTAGCATAGATTCAAGGCGGTAAGCTGGCAAAATCGTCAGCATGCTGGACGAAATGCTTAGCGGTATTTAGCCTGTCACAACGTTTAAATTCCGCCGAGGTCGACTTTGCCTTTCATCCTTTCGGGTTCGATAAAATAAGTACCCGTTGAATCCTGGGAACGATGTAATCGACTCATCCCCACATACCCCTAGCTGCCCTTGTGGCAAAAATTTGAAATAACTATTTAACATGGCATCTTCCACAGTAGAAATTAGCTGCCGTGATGAATGTAAATAGAAAATGAACTCACGTGTTTAATAAAACAAAAACAAAAAGAATGACTGTGAAGAAAAGAATTTTGAATCTGAAAAATATTTGAAGAAAATTCCTTGAGAAATATCGAATACAACATCTTCAGATCCATGAACAATACCACCTTGATCATTAGCATTACAACTTGTAACTTTATGGATAATTACACTGGTGTTGGTATCTTTAACGATTTGGTAGCGCTGGCGATAACGACGACAACGAAAACAACAACAATATCACAGGAAAGTGGAAGGGTGCGCAGATGTTATCTCTTGCTTATGTAAGGTCTTAGCACGTATACAGTGGATTTTCATAACAGCAATGAATTAATTTAATGTCAAAATAAACAGTCGCTTAAACAGGTTCACCTCTTTGAAATGCTACCTTCGGAGACAACCGTTGCTTTCGGTTACGTATGTAAACATTCTTCACCAGGTTTTTGTGAGTACTTCAGTTCAATTTTTTTAAAGTATAACTTTACATAAAAAGAAGAATTAATATATAATTATATATGGATGTATGCATCATGCATATATGTATGTATCGTACACAAATGTAGGAAGTTCAGTTTCATTCATAAGCAAAATATGTGTGTTTGTGGGTGTACATAATAAATTTGTCCTTCACTAGCGAGTATACTTTGGTAGCACTTACTATGTTTTCTCTAAATGTTTGCTATGCTCACAGACACAAATACCTTGTCAACCATCTCATATTTGACACTGCGGTATATCGAATAACTCAAACCTGGATGGAGAGTAGGCTGAGCCAACACAAGGTTGGTGTTCATTTTTCTGTTGAGTAGATTGAAGCAACGTGAAATGAGGTACCTTGTGCTCTTGCACATATGTAGACGGAAAGTGTCGCTGCGGAGGTCACAGATGTCTGGCGAAAGATTTTCGGACAATGATCTGAGTTACAATAAACGAGTGAAGAACGAAAATATAGTGCGTGTATGTATTTGGCAAAAATTTAAAAAATGAACGTCCCGTAATACAATATATATATAGAGAGAGAGATATATATATATATCTTCATATATATATATATATATATATATATATATATATATATATATATATATATATATATATATATATATATCTTTATATATATATATATATATATATATATATATATATATATATATATATATATATATATATATATATATATATATATATATATATATATATATATATATCTTTTATCTTTTACTTGTTTCAGTCATTAGACTGGGGCCAAGCTGGGGCTGCAGACATGCGCGCGCGCACACAAGAATGCATACAAGGAGAGAGAGGGAATGTGTACTAAACATTCACAAAGGAGAAAATCTAGGGAAAGGCGCTTGAGGGTTGGCGCGTAAATCGTTCAATCTGTCATGCAGGCAACCCTGTTACTATATATAAGTCATAACGAATTAACCAACATCTTCATTCTTCTGATTAACCTAATAAACCGCCTAATCGAGCTTCTAGATTCGTACCAAATCGCGCAATATCTGTCTTTTTTCTTACTCACCTATTTCTTCCATCCCTGTACCACATATATACGTGTGGGTGAGTGTCATATATATATATATATATATATATATATATATATATATATATATATATATATATATGTTAAATCTATGAACGAGGTGTTAACAGTAACTGAAAGTACACATACGTATATGTGTGTATATGCATGTACTTCTATGAGTGACTTTGTAAATGTATATCGAAGCTATTTTCAGAGGAGCCGGGTACTCAGACAAGAAAGACAGCCAGTGAAGCTGAAGTTGATCCCTTCGCTTTTATCTCCCTAATACAGTCGGATTATCTATAAGTATTAACCTACTAACATTATTTTGACTATTTCTAATTAACCCAGTTTTCCTCTTTGTTTGGTGTTTTGTTGTTATATATTTATATACTTAGTGAGATCCCTAAATTTGGGGGCGTTCTTTTGTTATTTTCTTCACTTCTTTTATCATTCTAGCTTCTTCTTTTTTTTTCTTCCCTTCCCCCACTCTTCCGTTCTTTTATTTCGTTAATTAGCCAAAGAATTGTGTCTGTCGACAATTTTACTGTGAACGATTAACATAAAATAAATAAATAAAAATAAATAACATTGCATAGAGATTGTCATTGTTGTTGTTTAGCGCCAGATCAATCCTGATCGAGATCCCTTACAAGTACGATATTTCTTGTCTGACAATCACAAGGATTTTTTTTTTCTACATCTTACTTTTATTAACTAATGTATATAACTATTTTCCAGATAGCGTATGTTTTGAGTGAGATTTAGTTGCTTTTCCTATGATTGTAGTTCTTTTTGTAGATATTTTGTCCCATTTCAAGTTTGATCTACCACTCTTACGATCTAAGGTATTTTAGTCAGCACCATCACGATGTCAAATGCGTGTCAAGAACTGTATTATCACTTGATGCGTCGTTCCATTTTTCTAAGATTGCAGTGTTTGATTTTAGTTGAATTATAGACGTAACCACCGATTTGTTAGATCGGGAGCTGTTTTTGTCTGTTCTTGTTTAGACCCAATAAAACCTTGACAGATGTTCCCAGCATAGCAGCACCATCCTTTTCAATAGATTTTGTGTATATATGATCGAAGGTTTCTATCCTATCTGAAAACAGTGACATTTTATTACAGAGTGAATCATTGAGAATATGATGAGATAATGAATTTAAGAGGCGTATAAAGGTTAAAGATAAGAATTCTTGAGGCACTAAATACTTTGGTTTCAAATTATGGGTTGGAGAAGAGAATGGCAATGTAATTAACAGATTCTAAGAGGCATAGTATAGCTCACTCTAAATATATATGTTCAAATCAAAGGGATAAACAGAGATATTATGATTGTTCCCGGTAATTAATCAACTATCAAGCTGTAGTTGACTAAAATCTTCGAATATTTCAACTAATATATATAATTGAGATGAAAACATTTGTTTAAGATATCTGACCTGGTGTTTAAATAGTTAGCAGTTGTTTCAGATATTTGAGTCTTAAAGTATCATTTCTGTGTAGCTTACATACTTCGATGTTTTACCACATTATGTCGCATGTAGGACTTCATACTCCCACAGTCTATACTAATATTGCTTTGTTACATATCTCTTTTCCATGTCCCCGAAAGAATAGGTGTGAATGAAATAGCAATCTTTAAAGTTTCTACAATAACAGCATAGTGCTTGCGTAATATTTAGATATGGTTGATGAAGCGACCTCTGGCTCGTAAATGCGCAGCTGCCAAAGGATGCTTGCATTTGTATTTCAGATATTTTCATTTTATTACTTAAAAAAGTTATTTCTTGTGTAATTGAAACTCAGTTTTAATTATTACTCTGTTGACGATTAAAGAATCAATTCCTTTCATTTTCTATTGTGTTCTTGAGTATATTTCGGGGGGGGGGGGGCAAGTTGACACCACTTCTTTCTGTTGGTTGTAGTTTTCTCTGCATCCGACCGTGATATCATTCCTTTCATGTTGGTTATGAATGTTCAGCGCCATGTAGTTTTCTGTCTTTCTGTCTTTAATTTCTTGCACGTGGAGGCCATTTGAATGCTGTTTTATAACGGTGCTCTTCTGGTAACCGAAATATGTGACCTGTTAGTTTTAATCTTCACTTCGTGTTGATTTTACAAAGTCGTCTTGTGCTGGCTGTCTTTAGAATGTCTTTATTGGTTAACATTACGGCTGTTTTGTAGTCTTTACCTGTAACAATAATTTCAGTATATAACAAATTATGCTTACATGTCTGCATTAATATGCATGCTACACATTATACAATATAAATGTATATTCACAAATCAATACAAGGAAAGCAAGATAGCTCATCAACCACACAATTACACGAGTCTATGAATCCATAACTTACACAATATATATATTTAGGTATTGGTATTGATATTCTGGAGACGTTTGACTTAGGGGTTAGGATGTTGCACTCACGATTATGAGATCGTGGTTCTGATTCTCAGACAGAGTGTTGCGTTGTGTTCTTGAGCAAAATACTTCATTTCACGTTGCTCTGTGATCATTTCATCATCTGACATGTGGCACATTGTGCACCTGTACAGTTAATATCGATTTGGTGGAAGGAGTGAGCTTATGTCAACAGAAGCATTTAATCACTATAAACAAATCTGTGTGGTTGTTCGGTAAGAAATTGCCGAGCCTTCACACGTCGGCTAACAACAGGGAGAGTCCATGATATATATATATGTAAACTGAAAGAGCCTTTAAAATTTACGACAGCTGTTTCGATATCAACTTAACATATAATCCACCATCATCAGGTAAAACCTTAAACAGGTTAGATTTCAAACAGGTTAAATTTCTGACGTCGATCTGGACATATCCATTTGATCCAACTAATGTTGTGCGATCGATAACGTTTACATTACTAGAGCTTCTTTTAATTCATAATTTAATGTGTGCATGTATGCGTGTGTTAGTATGTGTGTGTGTGTATGTGTGTCTAATATAATCTCTTATTTATACACACAAACACAAACATCAACAGACACTCATAGAAATACATAGATGTACTCTCTTACATATGTATGTTTGTATGTATGAGTGTATGCATGCATGCATGTATGTATGTATGTGTGTATGTATGCATGTATGTATGTATACCTTTATGATGATGTACGCGTCACAGAATTGCACAATAACTACAAAAAGTTAACATAGTTAAAGTTTTTTTCTAAAATACCTTTAATAGTGCACACTCAAAAACATATTCAAAGTTCTAAGATTGTTCAATAAAAAGCATATCACAGTATATAATACAATATCAACATTTAAAATTAGCGTACTTTTTTAATATTTCAAAT
>NC_142929.1:148891431-148906431 GCF_046866305.1 Octopus bimaculoides | reverse complement strand
CGTATACATATATATCTCATCAATTTATATCTCTCTCCGTCTCTCTCTCCGTCTCTCTGTCTCCCCTCTCTCTCTCTATCTCTCTCTCTCTCTCTCTCTCTCTCTCTCTCTCTATATATATATATATATATATATATATATATATATATATATATATATATATATATATATATATATATATATGTATGTATATATACAGTGAAAATTCAATTTAGCAATTCTAAATCAAATTTCCCAATATATAATACATATAGAACAACCAACTATTAACAAACTCAACAATGAGGTATATTTGTTTTTCTATATGTTTTTTCATTGTTGAGTTTGTTAATAGTTGATTTTTCTCTAAATTATATATATGTATATATATATATATATATATATATATATATATATATATATATATATATATATATATATATATATATATATATATATATGCAGGGTGCGATGAGTAGATTGTTGCCATTTTATATCCTTAATTTCGCGCATGCGTTTTGTTTGTTTTGGATTTTCTCGACTACACATTTGGGCAAAGTCTGGGAGGAAAAAAAAAGCAGCATGGCGCAATTCTTTCTCCAAGAAATTTGGAAATTACATACTGTACTGCTTGGCATTCGCACCGGAAGCACCGATACGAACATTTCAGAGTGCTTGGGTGTCAATCTGAGGACGGTGCAGAGGATTCGGAAAGAGTTGGATGAGTCTAAAGGTGATTACAAAGGTGCTTGGGGTGATCATTTGTGATGGCGACATTATACCTCCATTCATCTTCCTAGACAGCCTCAGACTAAACACAGAGGCCTATATGAAGTGCCTGGAGGAGGTAGAGCTGCCCTGGGTCAAGAAGATGACTGCTGGAAGACCCGATGTCTGGCATCAGGACTCTGTGCCATGCCACACAAGCAGGAGGACCCAGTAATGGCTGCGACCACACCACCCCTAACATCTGGCCACCTAACTCTCCAGATTGCAGCCCCCTTGATTATTATGTGTGGGGCGCAGTTGAGCGAAACGCCAACAAAACTCATTGCAACACCAAAGATGAATTGAAGGCAAGGATTATGGTAGCATTCACCAACTTAAACAAAGAGACCGTCCAGAAGAGTTGCAAGAGATTCCGAAGTTGTCTGGAGGCCATGGTTGAAGCCAATGGCAATTTAATTGAATAAATTTACTCTTTAGTGTTTCAAGATATTTTAATGTAATTTTGGTAAATATATCAATTAAAATGAGATGTCTGTGTTATTTTCATTTTTGTGTAATTTAGACAGTTTATTCACCGCACTCTGCATATATATTGTATATATGCTTGTGTATATGTGTGTGTCTGTGTGTTTTTGTGTGACTGCGTATACATACATACAAATATATAAATATAATTAAACATACGCATGTGTATGTGAGTGTATATGTATATATATATATATATATATATATATATATATATATATATATATATATATATACATATATATATATATATATATATATATATATATATATATATATATATATATAACCCTCCTCCCTTCTGCTGGTTTTCTATCGCACTCTCTTCTAAAGGATTTACTCTCTATCTTTCTCTTCCCTGCTCACTCACTGGAAAAGGCAAACTTACCTTGAGTTAGTCTGAGTTCGCGAAAGTAGCGAAGCGTTACTAATACTAATTCATCAAAGGTTGGTACAGATTGCCGACAAATGAAAAATTAAAAAAATAGAAAACATAATACATCGAGTAATTATTTATATTCATTCGCGTATAAATGCATACCTACACCGAAACACGCACACATAGGTATAGTTATATTTGTATGTGTGTGTTTGTGTGTACTCGTGTGTGTTTGAGTATACGCACACACACACACACACACACACACACACACACATACACACACACACACATACGCACACACACACACACACACACACACACACACACACACACACACACACACACACACACATATATATATATCATGTGTATACGCATTTATATATATATGCATAGTAGAGGCGCAATGGTCCAGTGGTTAGGGCAGCGGACTCGCGGTCATAGGATCACAGTTTCGATTCCCAGACCAGGCGTTGTGAGTGTTTATTAAGCGAGAACACCTAAAAGCTCCACAAGGCTCCGGCAGGGGATGGTGGCGAATCCTGCTGTACTCTTTCAGCACAACTTTCTCTCACTCTTCCTTCCTGTTTCTGTTGTGTCTGTAATTCAAAGGGCCAGGCTTGTCACACTGTGTCACGCTGAATATCCCCGAGAACTACGTTAAGGGTACACGTGTCTGTGGAGTGCTCAGCCACTTGTACGTTAATTTCACGAGCAGGCTGTTCCGTTGATCGGATCAACTGAAACCCTCGACGTCGTAAGCGACGTAGTGCCAACAATATATATGCATAGGTGTGTGTATATATGTGTGGGTGTGTATATGCGTGCATGTTTATGTGTGTGTGTGTATATATATATGTATGCATGTATGTATATATGTATATATACAAATAGAAATTTTGAAAACTTAGCACCGGAAACTAGTTTTGTCCGAAAAAATAGTTTTTCCCGGTTAGATGCAAAGTTGTTTCTTACGCTGCGTTCCTACGTTACCTATTTGTTTATCTATCTACACTCACACACGCACAAGTCTATAAATATATATATATATATATATATATATATATATGTATACATACAGACATACATATATATATATATATATATATATATATATATATATATATATATATACATACATATATATATATATATATGTATATATATATATATATATATATATATATATATATATATATATATATATATACATACATATATATATATATATATATATACATACAGCATTAGAATGTAAAAGTAAAGCGTTTGCTCAAAGGTAATAGATATGGCTCGAGTGCTACAAGGGAACTTGTTGCTAGTTTTTTTTTTTTTTGGTCACATTTCTGCTTTATATGTTTCCGTTTGTCGCTCACTTTTCATTTATGTATTTTAAAATATTTTTCTTTGTCGGAATGTCTTCCTGTTGTACTTATAGATAGTAACATGCGAAGTGAGGGTGACGGATTGGTGCAATCAACATATCGTTGAACGAAAATAGATTCTTCTTTTGGCTAATTATATATTTCATAGTTTATATAATGACCTTTCTTTGCATCATTTCTGTTTGAATTAGAGTGTCCTACTAAATTCTAATTTTCTACACATGAACAGTTACAGTTTCCAATTATAAAACTCACATATTTTATTCGGAGTAATTAGTATTTGCTTTGTAGTCCTATTTGCAGTCCTTTATGTAGCATTATAATTTTGAACGATTGCATAAAGTTATATTCATTGGCTCGTTTCTTGGGATTCAGTTAACGTATCTTTTCTCATAGGTTTTAAAATAGACATTTTCCTTTTTAAATGTTCATTGAATAAAATTTCCATTTCTATTATTTATATTATTTTGCTTTGACCAGAATTTCTCTTGGACTTATTTCATTTGTACGCCATTTGGAAATTACTCTCTATAAAATTGGTGGAATCAACCCAGCACGAGATAAATAATTTATCTTCTCCACTAACAATATTTCAGATGAGAGCTTAATTAAATAATTTGAAAGTTTCTGAATTGAAGTAATTAAATGATCAATTAACTCCCCACTGATGAATTTAATATGCGTGGTCACAAATTAGGAGATCGCCAACATAGGGATCACAGGTACAGTACACGTTTGATCACTGGTGATCGTGTATATAGGTCCATGTAGGCTTTTAACAAAGATTACCTGTAACCAAATGTCTAATTTAACATTCTTTTAAGAGCAAGTTTTCATGATCACTTGGTTTAATTGATATTCAGTTCAAGGTGAGTCCTCATCAATCAAACCTACGATCGAAGAAGGGAATCCAGTCATGGATATCCATATATATATGTGTGTGTGTATATGTATGTATGTACGTACGTTTGTATGTATATATGTATATATATTTATGTATATATATATATATATATATATATATATATATATATATATATATATATATATATATATATATATATATATATATATATATATATATATATATATATATACATAAATATATATACATATATACATACAAACGTACGTACATACATATATATATATATATATATATATATATATATATATATATATATATATATATATATATATATATATATATATATATATACTTTATTTAAAAGCAGCAGAAATATGACAAAAAAACCGTTACTCTGAGTTTCACGTTCCCGTTCATCGGACAGTTTTGTTAAGCATATTACTCTACCTCTGGTATTTGAGTACTCTTTTTTCCACCTTGTTGCACATTTCATGTGCTTACTCCGGTATATATATATATATATATATATATATATATATATATATATATATATATATACAAACACGCATATATATACATACACCTATACTAAATATGGGGGATACTAACGTGAGTCAGAAAGTAATCTCTTTTCAGTTTGATTCACTCTTTTACAAGCGCGCGCGCACACACACATAAACATATATGTATATATGTTTATGTATGTGTATGTCTCTCTCTCTCTCTCTCTCTCTCTCTCTCTATATATATATATATGTATATATATATATATATACTTTATTTAAAAGCATCAGAAATATAACAAAAACCTGTTACTCGGAGTTTCACGTTTCCATTCATCCGACAGTTTTGTTAGAACAAAACTGTCCGATGAACGGAAATGTGAAACTCCGAGTAACAGGATTTTGTTATATTTCTACTGCTTTTAAATAAAGCTTATTATTCTACCTCTGGTATTTGAGTACTCTTTTTTCCACCCTGTTGCACATTTATGTGCTCACACCGGTATATATATATATATATATATATATATATATATATATATATATATATATATATATATATATATATATATTTTCTCCGTGTTTTTCTCCTTGTCTCCGTATTCTTTCTGTTGAAGAGCGTAGCTCGAAACTTCAAAGACTTTCCGTATTCCCGAGCGTCATACTAATATATACTTTTGTTATTTACACCACCTGTCCTCGTCTGTTGTTATTATTTGTATATTCTCCCATATATATATATATATATATATATTACAAATTAAAAGGGTAAAGGATTATCAATTTATTAATTAATAAATCAATTAATAATTAATAATTTTTACCAAGCCCATCGGTATGAAAGCACCATTATTGGTGGAGAACTTATTCAAAAGTTCATATATTTATAAATATAATTAAGGGATCAGCAAAATATTTGCTTCAACATATACCGAAGTTCAGAAAATAGCAGCTAAAAAAGCTGAGAATCTCACAGATAGCATCACCTGTAACTCACAAAGGCAAAAAACAAGAAGAAAAAACAATGAAAAACTAACCAATTCAGATGATTAACAGCAGACTGTTTTGCCTTTGTGAGTTACAGGTGATGCTATCTGTGAGATTCTCACCTTAATTATATATATATATATATACATATATATATATATATATATATATATATATATATATGTATATATATATATATATATATATATATGCATATATATATATATATATATATATATATATATATATATATATATATATATATATATATATATATACATATATATATATATAGATAGATAGATGGATAGATACATGGTTATTTAAAAAGAATGAACCGATTTCATTACGCAATATTTTAATAAGGAAAAGCAATAGAAAACTCCAGCTAAGTCACATGTATTTACTCACAATCAACTTTTATCTCCAGTCTTACAAGCGTTCAAATGTGCCCACCATCTGCAACACGGTTGATAGCTGTTGTTATTCGATGTTATTCGAGGTTATTCGAGGTTAGTGGGTAACGGTGGAACATAAACGCTATCTTTTACATATCCTCAGAAAAGGAAATCACACACGGTGATGTCTGGGGATCTCGCAAGGCCAAGCACAAAGAGCAAGGGAGGAATTCTCTTGTCGCATTGATGTTGCCCGTGCTTCAGGTGGTGGCCACATTGAACACTTGTAAGCCAGGAAATAAAAGTTGATTGTGAGTAAATACTTGTGACTTAGCTGGAGTTTTCTATTGCTTTACCTTATTAAAATATTGCGTAATGAAATCGGTCCGTTCTTTTTGAATAATCCTGTATATATATATATATATATATATATATCAAAATAAGGAACAAGGAAATCCAAAGTTAATGCAGTACGATCGTTACATGCAACTCCATTTATTTAAGCAATGGGAACATTACATCAAATGTAAAATGCAGAGCAATCCTCAGCTGCACAAAAATACAGAAATTTACTGAAATTACATTTCAACAGAAGGACATATTTTCATAACTACATTTAAAATCTCCAAGTAGAAAGGAAGAATACAAAAAAACATTTTGACTTAGCCAGACCATACAGGCTAGTAAATAATTCTAAGCAGATTTTTAACTGTCACTGATTTTTTTCTTTTTTCTGATTTATGGATCATCTTATCAGACCTAGTGATTCAATGCTTAAGAGGGCACTAGCATTTTCTTTGGAGGGAAAGGGAAAGGGGTAAACAGTATAGACAGTAAACATAGATGATATAGTTATAAAATTTCTTTGGGTTTAGTGACAAACTACTATAGGTGGGGGTTTCTCTACTAGCAGACCAGTTTATAATGGAGCAGGTGATGTTTTAAGGCACCTAGGTCAAAAGTATATAAAATAAAGTTGCTATATTGTGTACAGATACAGTAAATATATATATTGTTAGTGTGTATGATTTGATTATACTTTAATTAAGCGTTCTAACTGGCTTAATCAATTATGTGTGCGTATGTTTGAGTGGGAGTATGTGTGTTTCTGTATTTATGTGACTCATTTCAAAAGGAAATTTTGTTGACCACAAAATAGCAAATATTTAAAAGTTCAAGAATGTGACAAATGCTTGAGCAAGTGTTGGAAAATGTACGAAAAATTCCAAGTATTTTGGATATTACGGAAAGATATTTAAAATATTCTAAAAAAAAATAAACTGTTTTTCTCTTTCTCTTTTTGTTTCTTTCTTATTTGCTAACATGACAGAGTATATATGAAATGTTTAACAAATCCAATAGAATTTCAAATTACTCTATTCTCCCATTTAGAAATTCTGTGCTTGTTTCAAATCCATATTTATTGTCTTGGAGGTATCGTGTTGCGTAGCATTGTCTGTGCGAATCGTCGGCAAAACCACCGACTCTTGGTATACGATATTCTTTTTGATATTTTTGATATCCAAGGAACCGGATATACATACATACATACATACATACATACATACATACAAGCATAAATTTATCTGTCTGTCTGTCTGTCTGTCTGTCTGTCTGTCTGTCTGTCTGTCTCTCTCTCTCTCTCTCTCTCTCTCTCTCTATTTCTTCCTCTCTCTTTATATATATATACAACAACACATATATATACATACACTCACATAGACATACATAATAAGCATTCTATAGCTACACATAATATGCATACTGTAAATGCATATTACACACACACACACACACACACACACACACACATATATATATATACACACATTTATATAAATATGTATATATATTTATATATACACGCAATTAAAGAATGCATATTATATCTATTTATAGATAGATAGATAGATAGATAGATAGATAGATAGATAGATAGATATAATATGCGTTCTGTAAATGAGTATATGTGTGTACGCGTATGCATAAGTGTGTGCCTGTGTGTTCGCTTGTGATGTTTATATTATTTATAATGTCTGAAGTCCTAACTCCTCAATACTCATGTAGTATCACTTACTTTACCTCTCACTTAATGGAGTCAAGATCAATAACAACCCATTATAAGCTACCACTGGCGTTTGCGTGAGTTTATACGTGCATCTGTGTGTGTGCATTTGTGCATGTGTGCACGCGCGCATGCGTGTGTATCTTAGATTCAAGCAAAATGTATTAAAAATTGATAGATTTTGATTAGGCGCTGAAAATCTTGAGACTTCCTTCGCTGATGAGCCAAATCCGAACAGAAATCCACGAAAATAAAGATTCAGACAGACTGTTGCTGGGGTTGAATACGATGGCTGGGTGGGAGGGAGAAATGTTAAAGTAATAAATGCGTGCAGAAATATGCGCATATAAGGCGAAAGGCTGCGTGATCCATAAAATTTATAGAATGAATCATGCATATTAAATAAAGCATATTAAAGCCATATTAAGAATGTAAATCGTGCAAAGGCGTTAACTATAAATTGTAAACAGGCTTTTATGAAATATCATGCAATGAGAAAGCGTGTGGAAAATACATGTAAGGGGGCTATAAAAATTATTGAATGAAGTATGAGTTCGATCAGATTGTTGAGCGATTAGATTGTAAACAAAACCGAGAAACAGTGCGAAAAGATTGTAAAGGATAGACGTATATGTAAATATGTGAGCAAAAGAATAAGTTTGCTTAAAGCAAAAAAAAAAAAAAAAAAAGAATAAACCATATTTATGGCATTATAGACTGAGGCAGCCTTATAATAGGTCAGAGAGCATTTAAGGACGTGCGTGCATAACAACAAAAGTTGTGATTTTATGTTCTTCCTGCAGGAATCCCGATACAGAATGAACGACTTTTCCATAACACAGCTGACGGCAAATCTTCCAGATGGAAATTCCTAGGCAACCGGAAGGGCTGCCTCTGACAAAATTAACAAGTTATACTGAATGTATACGCAGGATTTTCTATCTCAGAAACCAAATATATTTCGACAAATTTACATACTTCCTTCCTGACGTAGGAAAAGAGTATCTCTGTTGATAAATACACTTTAAAAAATTTAGCTAAATAAATCCTCTCAAAAACTTACATATTTTTAAGTATGCATATTAATGATTCTACCAGTGTATTTCCATCAAAGGATATATTTTTTTCATTTGATTTAATTACAGTTGAGTGCAGAATTAACTAAGTCGAAAAGCCGGTTAACAATCCAGCTTCTGAAAGAACTAGCGATGATTTACACGCAGAATAGTTTACTTTAATATAATTCCTGTTGAAGAATTGGTCTCATTTGTGGTTAAATTGGAAACATAATAACATCAAACCAAGAAATATTTTTGCCTTGTTAACTTTCTCGGGTAAACAGAACACAGAGTTATACCTCAGAAATGTACTCCTCTTGAGTTTCGAGATTTCAGATATTGTATCTTTTCAGAGAATCCACTCTTCTAGAGGCAGTGTCACATTCATAATAGACAGTTCTGAAGTGGTTCCATTTGAAAATATAGATGAAACCACATTCCTCCATATTTGTAGGTTGAATGCACCGTAATTATTCAACATATTCATCAACATTTAAATACATTAACTAATGCTAGGTTATACATTACTAGTTATGTGATTAGGATTGTAATTTATGTGCCACAATTGCAGTTAACTGAAAGCTATGGTCTAAACATATCCGTATCGAGATCAGGATAGGGTTTAAAAAAT
This sequence comes from Octopus bimaculoides, assembly GCF_046866305.1. Taxonomy (NCBI): domain Eukaryota; kingdom Metazoa; phylum Mollusca; class Cephalopoda; order Octopoda; family Octopodidae; genus Octopus; species Octopus bimaculoides. Next base: position 148,896,921 of record NC_142929.1, on the reverse strand, counting down.
TAGCATGATAAATTCGCGTGATAACTGTCCGAAGTATTATGTAATTCCAATTAGCTAAACAGCATAATTAGATGTTTCCAAAATTTATCTACCCATGTAGCACTTATATTCGATATTAATAATCCATCGTTTCTATAAATACTTCTTGTAACTTCAGGAATTTGTTCATATAAAAAATCTAGGATCTAGGTTTTTTAAAGAAGATGTAATTTTGTTCCGTCATATACAACCATAATGACGTCAACAATCTCTGGCCTACTTTTCTTAACCCACGTGAAATTATGAACAAACGAGTTATAACATCACATAATTAAGAAACATTAATGATATCAAACTAAGTGAACCTACAATTTTATTTATCGTGGAATCTGCGAAGCCTTTAGTGGTGTATTCAATAATGATATTATCATGATTTCTAGAATCAAGCTCAATGCATAATAGCTGAAGATGTACATGTTCAGCAGATCCAGTTCCCGATAAAGTCATGTTTTGCACTGACTGTATAAAAATCACAAGAACAAATCATGCAGAATGTCTTAAGGTTATCTTGAGAAACCAGTATTTGAACATGGCCAGCAGTAAGTGGCTTTAAGCTGGGTAATAATGAATGAAAATATTAACGTTTTCTTAAAGTAAGACAGGTCTACAGAAATGTCATAAAAAGTGTTCTCCTTCAAACCTCTCTGAGGTACACTTTGCTTTCTTCTTTAACGTGGAAACCATTATCAATAACCTTTCAAACAATGCATTCATATTCACTATTCTTTTCAAGCATTAAACAGATTACCATCATCTGAATAGTTCCAAGCAAAGAAGTTCATTTTGAACATATCCAACCGAACTGATAAGATCTCTCAATACAGCGAAACTGAAAAGGAAATCTTCGCACTTAAAAAACATATTATATCACCTGAAGTGATTTCTTTGCACTGTGTGTTACATCTGGTGTTACAGCACTGTTCCACGCCTACTATGGAGCAGTGAATCATGAAGATGAAACAATTGTTGCGATAATAAATTGCAGTGAGCTGGCAGAAACGTTAGCACGCTGGGTGAAATACTTAGCGGTATTTCGTCTGTCTTTACGTTCTGAGTTCAAATTCCGCCGAGGACAAATTTACCTTTCATCCTTTTCTCGATCGATAAATTAAGTACCAGTTGCGTACTGGAGTCAATCTTATCGACTGGCCCCATCCCCCCAAAATTTTGTGCCTAGAGCAGAAAAGAATAAATTGCTTTTTGGTCCACTCAGGCTTCTCTATTAACTTTTAATATGTATATATAAGGAATATATATATATATATATATATATATATATATATATATATATATATATATATATATGTGTGTGTGTACTAGTCTTGCTGCCCAGCATTTCCTGGTAAAGACTATATATATATATATATATATATATATATATATATATCGTAAGTGAAGAAGGGGTGACAAGTGAAACTTTTGTAAACATAACTACATGCATTCACTGTATATTGACTATAGAAAATAATGAAATATTTGGGCACGTAAAGTCGCGACAGTAAAATTGGCATTATAACGCGCGTGAGTCGAAACCACAGCTCTTATTTTCCTATGCTTATCGCAGCACACTTATCTCCAAAATAAGAGGGTTGGGTTCGATTCCAACGCATACTCTTCCGTCGTGTATTATACACTAACATTTGGCTATTTCCTCTCGTCAATATACGCTGATTGCTTACTATTATATATTTTGACATGTAATCACAGAGATGTGAGTTCGAGTCTCATGGTTGGCCGGCAACGTATTTTTCTGCATTATAGGGATAATTTATCCTGATCACCCTATACATAGCATTATCACGCGTTTGAGAAATAAATATATTTCTGTATCTTCTAAAAAAACAAACTTTGTTTGTTTACTTTCATCATAAAGTTGAATTTATACATATATATACACACATTGATATTACATGTATGTACACCTAAATCCGTGTATATTAGAAGTATATTAGGTAAATGTCTTTTATTGTAATCATGTGTCGATCTATTCCTTGTGGAAATTCGTTGGTCTACCTGAGTCTCACACTATCTCACTCTGATGTCGCTTGAGAATTACATTAAGAGTGATTGTATCTGCAGAGTACTCTGCCACTTACAGTCTAATTCAATAAGCTTTGGTATTTCAATTGATCGGACATCTAAAATCTCATGGCTGAAAAGGAAGAGTGAGAGAAAGAGACAGAGTGGGGGGGGAGAATGAGTGTCTGGTTGTGTGTATATATGTATATATGAGTACCATCAGCTCGTTTGCATGTCTGTCTATTCACCTTTTAATTTACATGATTAAATGAATTTCGTCTCCTCAGCCTAAACCTCTCATTAAGCATCTCATTTCCTCCTGTTCATAAATTTTTTAATCTTTTTCTTTTCATTATCGTTATATTTTGTTTTATTTACAGTCGACGAAAATAATCCAGCCTTGTTGCAGATTCACAAAAAAAAAAAAAAAAACAAATACACACTAATCTTGTGCTTCCTCTACACTCTTATAATTAGTGTCGTTATGATTATCATTTATGATATTTAATCCCTGCTTTAGAGGTGGATTAACCGTATTTTACTTCTTTACTTTTTTTAATATATATATATATATATATATATATATATATATATGTGTGTGTGTGTGTGTGTGTGTGTGTGTGTGTGTGTGTGTATGTGCGTGTGTGTACGTATGTATGTATATATATATATATATATGTATCTATGTAGGTGTGTGTGTGTGTGTGCATGTGTGTATGCATATAAATATATATACGAATACACATACACATAATTCATGTATGTATGTATATATGTATGTATGTATTGGTGTTTCTTTGTTATTATTTAATTGTACTAGCTTGAGTTAGTGTAACAAATTCGGTAAAGAACAATCAAGATGATGGCTATTTGAACGTTTGTATGTTTTTTCCCCCTTTTTGTATATATTTTGTAACATTTTGAAATACTATAATTATCTTTTATATCCATCGGCGATGGTAAATCGCTAGACAAAATATTGCTTAGTACTCAAGTTACCTCCCTTTATATTACATGTAAGTAGTTGGAACTTCGTAAACGATCGTACCCTTACCTGCAAAGCCAATCGGGAAAAGCACTGATCTAGAAAAGCACTGAACAAAATGCTTTGAAGCTATCGTTGCGGCTTAAGACGATGATCACCCATGACTGAGCAAACTCAAGAACAAAATCATTGTCAACATAAACATAACGTTTTTTCTCTCTGGCATTATGTATCTAGGAATACATTATGTAATATTTCTTTCTTTTTTGAAGACAGCAACGTGCAATTTTTCAGAGATTTGGTGAAGTTTTTCTAGCAACTCTATTGGATTCATAGGGGCACCCTTCTTATTTATGATACGCCTCTTGGCTGTGTGGTAAGAAGCTTGCTTCCTAATCGCATAGCTCCGAGTTCAGTCCTACTGTGTGACACCTAGGGCAAGTGTCTTCTACCATAGCCTCGGCCGACCAAATCCTTGCGAGTGGATTTGGTAGACGGAAACTGAAAGAAGCGTCATTTACATTTCCTTTTGCAGGGGCCATTGCCAGTTATTTCTGTGTAGTTCCCGGTCATATCCTAATCGAGAAAACATTTGACCCAGACTTGACCATTCCCTATGTTGTTGAGAATTTGAGGATGTGATTTTTAAGGGTATTTGTCCACCATTTCCTGCCGATCAACTTCGACGCTAACGTAGAAGCTGCCTCGTTCTGTCATCCACATCATGCATTTTAGTAAAATCGTCTATATTCTGGGTTCAATTCAGGCCGGATGTCCACTTTTGCCTATCATCACTCTAGACGCGATATAAAATAGACAGCTACAAAATCGAGCTTTGTACCTAAGTACAAAGAGGCAAACCAATGATTAAACAATGAAATAAACAAAAACAAAAACTAAATAGACAACTACACTAATGATGACAACAGCAACATCCAACTTTACGATCTTTCATGTTTTATTACACTAAGAAAACAGGAAGTAATAAATGTAATGCTGTTAAGTAGTAGTAGTAGTAGTAGTAGTAGTAGTAGTAGTAGTAGTAGTAGTAGTGGTAGTGGTGGTGGTGGTGGTGGTGGTGGTGGTGCTGGTGCTGGTGCTGGTGCTGGTGGTAGTCAGCCACTGGAGAAGGCTCTATGTGGTCGCTAGTTCTGCTAGATATAACAGCCAATTCTACCTTAAATACCACCATACTGCCTCGATAAAGGATGCAGTATATATTACCCTCTAAATCACACTTCTGCGACCTCGTTCTTTGAACTGCTAGAAATAACAGCTAAATCTCTCTCCCTAGTAACAACATTCTATCTCAAATAAAACCAACTCGCATAATTTAGTTCGAAATTAATATTCCTTAAAGAAAAGATTAAACGAAAATGGTCAGCATTAGAATGTTTCTGTTCAGAGGTTTGCTCGACTGGGGATAGGGGGGACTTCATTTTATGGAATTCGGATGGGTGAAATGCAAAGCTGAGCTCAGCGAGAATTGAACTTAGAATGTAAGGAGCTGGCGCAAATAACTCCTGATACTGCAAATTCTCCGCCATCTTCCAATTCTATATTATAGATATTTTCCATCTAGTTTGGATTTTTCGCCATCAAATTTGAATTCTTTGCCATCAAATTTGAAATTCTTTGCAATCAAATTTGAATTCTTTATAATCAATTTTGACGGCAAAGAATCTAAACTAAATCGAAAACTTCAATAAATAATTTCGACGATTTTCTCTCATAGCTGCACGCATACTTGCGATGTTTGTCTAAATTCTGCTGGTTGCTGCTCTCCCAGAACGTTCGTCACTATCATCATTTTTTCCAGCCATCTTGGAAATGTCTGAACCGCTCGTACACTTGTGTATGGCTCATACACTCCTCGCCATACAATTTATGCAACTTTGCGTAGGCCTCTGAGCAGGTAACGCCATGACAACTTTCTCGGTCATGGTCAATGCAACTATCACAACTTCCTTCCAAGCACTGCTGTAAACAACAGAAGTGAGCTAGAACGTTAAAGCTTATTGCACTTTAGTGCGCATGCACAGCAGAGTCCAAGATCAATCTTTGGCAAGCGGCTCCACGCTGCGTGCTTTAGCATCGTTACTATAGCAACTTATTGATACTTATTGATCATACCTTGTATTGTTCCTTTACTTTTATAGATGGAATTTCAACTTTGCACAGCAAGGTAATGAAGCATTTTGGGTAATATTGTATACACACACCTTTTACTTGTTATTTCGGTGTAGTCCCCGGTCATATCCTAATCAAGAAAACATTTGTTCCAGACTTGACCATCCCCTATTTTGTTAAGAATTTTTACTGATAGAATTTGAACTTTGCATAGCAAAGTAACGAATCATACGTTGATAATATACTATACACACACCTCTTTCCAGTTATTTCTGTGTAGCCCCTGGTCATATCACGCTGCTTACTCACATCTACGT
>NC_142929.1:148883931-148886431 GCF_046866305.1 Octopus bimaculoides | reverse complement strand
GTTTCTTTACAGCCCATAACTTAGCATTCCGGTAAAGAGATCGAGAAAATAAGTAATAGGCTAACAAAGAAAACTAGTGTCTATTTCAATTTATTTGATTGAAACTTGCCAGAGTATAATCAGAGCCTAATTGCAGATCCAAATAGAGGAATGAATTGACAGGAGAGGTGCTGAAAAGTTCTTGGATTTGAGTAAAAGAAAATACAGGAGGATCAGTTAATTATGATTTTATGCAACACATTCCCTTCTCAGATTCGCACACTTAATGTTGCGGTCCATCAGTTTTTCTCCGCCCTGTAAAAAGAAAAAGAAAAAAAAAACTCGGAACGTTGGGCCTCCAACTAGGCTTTTCGTGATACCCGTAAAGCCAGAACTTTTGAGCAACCTCTCGTGATTATATTCAAACGCTGTTTAATAATAATTTTGGTGAGCTGGCAGAAACGGGGGCAATAAATTAAGTACCAGTTACGCACTGGGGTCGATGTAATCGACTTAATCCCTTTGTCTGTCCTTGTTTTTCTCCTCTATATTTAGCCCCTTGTGGGCAATAAAGAAATAAGAAACGTTAGCAGGTGGGGCGAAATGCTTAGCGGTATTTCGTGTCTTTACGTTCTGAGTTCAAGTTCCGCCGAGGTCGACTTTGCCTTTCATCCTTTCGGGGTCGACAAATTAAGTACCAATTGCGTACTGTGATCGATTTAATCGGCTGGCCACCTCCCGCAAAATTTCGGGTCTTGTGCCTTGAGTAGAAAGAATAATAATTTTGGACAGTCATGATTGAATATCTCCGTCCCTCCCTCTAAAAGTTTAATGCGTACTCCCACCGATATTTGCATTTTTCGTCGATATATTTGGTGTGAAGAATACGCCCCAACACACACGCGTGCGCGCCTCCATCCACTCACGCCTCCATCCACTCACGCCCACTAACATACGCCCAGTCACACATTTATGCATACACTTACACATACGTATGCACATATCTAAATGTATGTGGACGTATGTAAATATATACATATATATATACACACATACACACTCTCACACATACATACATATATGAAGACACACACACACATATACACACACACAAATATATATATATATATATATATATATATATATATATATATATATATATAGAGAGAGAGAGAGAGAGAGAGAGAGAGAGAGATGTGTGTGTGTGTGTATGCGTGTGTATGTGTGTGTGCATGTATGTCTCTATGTATGCACATTGTTATATTTGATGTATATTCTTAAAAAATGATCATCTCGAAATATCTTTCGGGATGGCCATTTTTTTGCTAAATCATCCATAGATATCTATTGCACACCGCTGCCTATATATAATAACGCCAATGTCTTGAGTTCGTGCCCCATTCTGGCCATTTCATTATCATTATACGCGCACAAGTGGCTGTATAGTAAGTAGCATGCCTACCAGCCACATGGTTCTGGTTTCAGTCCCACTGAAAGACACCTTGTGTAAGTGTCTTCTATTAAAGCTTCGGGCAGACCAAAGCCTTGTGAGTGGATTTGGTAGACGGAAATATGTGTGTGTGTGTGTGTGTGTGTGGGTGTGTGTGTGTGTGTGTGTGTGTGTGTGTGTGTGTGCCTACAGCCCTTCTTGTTTATTTTCACTGTTTCGTTTTCCTGTCGTGTTTTCTGTTTGCCACGTAATTCCTCTGCATTACAAATTTAATTTAATTTAATTTGTTTCCGTGGGAAGAACTATTCTAACCATGCGCCCTGCCCTAATTCTTCGAAATGCTTAGTTTAGAATAGGGGCAGCTGATGAAGGAAATATTCTCTATGTAGCCTGCTTGTTTTCTGTGCCCTGTTTATGTTCTGTTTTTCATTTTGTCCACGTTTTTTTGTGACGTCCTGTACCCAGATATGCATCTATATATACATGTAGATGTAGGTATGTACATACATGTACGTATATATGCATAATATACTCACATATTATTTGTATTATATATGTATGTATATATATGTGTGTGTGTGTATGTGTGTTATAAGATGGAACAAAGATTAACAGGTTGTCATTATAGTACTCGGAGTTTCGAATGCCGGAGCGACGGCCTTTTTTGTTGCGTCTGTTGTCATTAATAGCCAACGAGAATGTATCGTAGCTCTTGGCTCCGGCATTTGAAACTCCGAGTACTATGATGACAACATTTTACTGCTTCAGATTTGTAGCATATATAAATAATCCTCTATTTCTCTAATATCGAGGTCTCATTCTTTTGTTGTTACGTTTTATTATCATTATTTTTATTATTATCATCATTATTATTATTATTATTATTATTATTATTATTATTATTATTATTATTATTATTAATGTTTTATATATATATATATATATATAATGTGAGCAAGAGGCGGGGAGTCATTCATCTGAAACAATAAATGAAGAGTGAATGAGGAAGATGAGGAGCGAGCAAAAACCTAGGACAGGTCTTATCAGTGTAAACGCCGAAGAATAAAAAAA
>NC_142929.1:148873931-148876431 GCF_046866305.1 Octopus bimaculoides | reverse complement strand
TATGTATGTATGTACGTGTGTATGTATGTATGTATGTATGTATGTATGCAAGCATGTATATACATATGTATATATAGGCATATGCATGTTAAGAAACATACTTCGCAACCTAGTGGCTTGGAGTTCTGTCCCATTGCTCTGCAATTTGAGCAAACGGTTTCACCTATAGCCCCGGCAGAGTAATGCCTTGAGAAAGAGCTTGATAAACAGAGACTCTGGAAGCCTTTCGTACACATCTTTATATATGTGCGTATGTTTATGTGTGCATGCGTGCATGTAAGCTTCTGTGCTGTGTTTTCGTTTGTCTACCCCCACCACATGACATCCAGTGCTGGAATCGATAGAAAAAGTACCAGACTTGAGAAAAAAGCATATACTGAAATCAAATCGTTCGACTAAATCCTTCAATTCGTGCCCCAGCATGTTCACTGTGTAAAGACAGAAAAATATAAAAGCTAAAGGATGTATTCACGAATGTATGTAGATGTATATGATTATGTATGTAGTAAGTATGCATATGCTCTCAGTATTATCTTTCGACTTTCTCTTCAATGGACAAAGATCCAGTATATGTATGTATAAATGTACGCACGTATGTATGTATGCATATACAGATGTGTATCCTTGTACATATATATGTAAGCAAGTAAGCGTTTACATTTGCACATACATATGAATGTGCTCGCCTCCACATGGCCGTAGGCATGGATAGCATTAAATATGTGGATCTAGTATCTTTGATAGCTTGTAGATGTAATCTTCTGATTAGGGTTTTTCCTTGCTAGTTGTAAAAATCACTTCTTCTCAACATTGGCTTCAATGCAGTTCGTTATATAATCGCGTGGTCTAATAATTATGTGTAGAAATCTAAAGTTTTAGTCCCGATGGATAACAGTAGGTTTCTCCTAAATTCCGCATAGATGTTCTCTTTCTCTGTAACTGATTTCAACTACTGTGTTAATATATTATTTTGTGTCATCTGCTGTTGCTTGCATTCTAAAATTTCGGAAGGAACATTATAAAGTTTCAGTATGTTATGGTAGAGGTTGATATAGGGTGTGTTGTTACAGTACAGGTAGCGAGGCCAGTATCATTGCGGGTTATTGAACTTTAGCTGAGGCAACCTTGAATGGTGGATGCATATTATGCATGCAACATACAAATATGTGCAAACAATGGCTTACACAGACGCACACACACACACACATGCACGCACGTGCGCGCGCGCATATAATAAGTAAGGGCAGTCTTTGTAGATGAGAAACCTTTCCAAGAACGTTTAAGGAAAAATTTGTTGATATGATAATATCAAATTTTGGATGAGATGAAATTTATATAAAAATTATATCGGCATACTCATTTAGATTTGGGGTGAGAAATCTATGAAGAATTAACTCGGAAATTTCAAAATGCAGACGTCTTCGTATTAGAGAAACTTTTCTTATGGAATCCCTCTCTTGCTGAAAATGGCATGATCACGAATTTTGATTAATGGTCTCAATTTCCGACATATGAAAACTCAGGTAAATTTTAACAGTTTTTAAAATGTAAAATTATGACACCTAATATTTCCAACTTCGTCACTACCTACGTGGTTTCTACTCCAGCCTACTTTGTGCGTGCACCAATTCAACTGACCTACGTCTTGCTTTTAAATATATTCAAACAACAATTCCTCCCACTTCATTCTGTTCTCATTAATATTCCTGTCTCAAAGTGATAGGATAACTACTTTTTGCTGACACAGAACGTCTCAGTTTTCTTCAGACCCCCTTGATTTATTATCTGCTGCAAGTTATTTGTCTATAACTTCTATTATTAGATTTATTAGATTGCTATACAATTTTATTATTTATTCAATATAACGAATAAAAAAAAAAGGACCATCAAGTGGAAGGAAAGGCAGTAATGCGAAAAGGAAACAAAGAGAAAATGCAGGCTTGACACTGATGTTTTACAATGGTTTGATATGAGATATAAACTCAGCTATATTGCAAAAGCATTAAAGCTTACAACGTCAACAATACATGATCACAAAAATAAGTTAGATCCAGTGCTCAAGTCGCTACGCCATTCAATATACAGATATAGTTTTTTTTCATACATCTGCATGATACTGGAAATGAAACGGCTTTTGCATAAGTGTTTCGACGAGCAGACTGTACGTTATGTGTCGATAAACACGATATACATTCAAGTGAAAGCTAAAAGATTATATAACAGTTTGCAGGAAGTAGTTGATGCAACTTCTGTTGAAATTGCTTTTCCTGCTAATAAAGTCTAGTTTCAAAGATTTAGGAGGCGCATTTTGCTACTGAACTATTCTCGATCAACTAGCCTGAGTCATTTGAAGTCTTTCTGTTTAAACTGAAATCTGACTGGAATTTTTCTAATTATGATTTAATATGGGAACTGTACATAATTACAAGAACTTTCAGCGAAACTTTAATCATTTATGCAGTTCATACGAATTCGTTATTCATTCACATTTATCAAATTT
>NC_142929.1:148866431-148868931 GCF_046866305.1 Octopus bimaculoides | reverse complement strand
AGCATCAGGAGTACTCTTAACTGGGCCTGACATGTATGGCTGTGATCTCACTTTAGTTGCCGGGTCTTCTCTATTACAGCATATCTCCAAAGGTCTCGCTCTCCTGTCATTGCCTCTGTGAGATCCAATGTCTCCTCATCCTATGTCTTTCTGGTTCTACCTCTTCCACAGTTTCCTTCCACAGTTAAAGAGTGGCACTTCCTCACACAGCTGTCCTCATCCATACGTAACACATAACCATAACATATATGTATGTGTATATATATACATACATACATACATACATACATACATACACACACACACACACACACATATATATATATATATATATATATATATATATATATATATATATATATATATATATGTATATATATATATATATATATATATATATATATATATATATATATATATATATGTATGTATATATATATATATATACACATATATATACACATATATACACATGAATGCATGTATATAGATATACATATCTACGTGCGCGCACACACATTTATTTCGAAACTTTATCATGCAGATTGCACCTGAAAATTATATTAAAAGTACACGTAACTGTGGAATACGCAGCCACTTACGCATTTACTGTGGTAGATTCAGCTAATCTAAAAGGTGAATTATCTTCGTCCTAACCGATGGAGATTCGATAGATAGTTGGATGTACAAGATAAAAATAGCGTATGAGAGAGAAAAGAAAGAAAGAAAAGAGAAAGAAAGAAAGAAAGAAAGAAAGAAAGAAAGAAAGCAATAAAGAAAGAAAGGAAGAAAAGAAAAGGTAGAGAGAGAGAGAGAAATGGGGGCTGGACAAACGATGGAGCAAGCGAGGGGATACGTGGATTAGAAGACCGAAATCATAAGAGTTACAGGATAGACGGAGTTACAAGGCTGACAGTTGTAGTTGTTTTTGCTGTTGCTTTTGTTGTTGTTGTTGTTGCTGTTGTTGTTAGATATGGTGGGACATTTAGAATTGTGGTATGTTGATACGGCGGTGCTGGTGCTTCTTGTGGTACGAGATTGGTAGCGAGGGTATATGAAAAAGGAGGAAGGTGGTGGTGGGTTTCTCAATTGTAATGGTGGCTGTGGTGGAATCGATGTTGTTGTGGTTTTGTTCTTGTTCATGGTGGTGGTGTGGAGGCGGGGTGGTTCTTGTGTCAAGAGGGTGGTGGAGATAAAAGTGGGATGTGGTTCTAAAGAAAAGCTACCGTGAAAAGAGGGCGGAGGCAAAAGTAGAGATAAGATCGAGAGGAGGAGTGGTGTGAAGTTCAGGTTAAACTCGATAATGTACCTGTTAATCGGGGGGTGTCTGAATGTGCAAATGTGTGTGTCTGTGTGTATGCGTATGTGTGTCTGTGTGTCTGTGTGTTATGTGTGTGTGTGATTCGTGCGGTGTATGTATCTGTGCGAGTGTGTGTGTAAATGTGAGAATGATCATGGGTAAGAAATTATAAGCTTGTATTGTGTATGTGCCTATAAGGTGTATGTGCGTGTGTGTGTGTGTGTATTTTTACACACACATATATTCGCACACACATTTGCGTATAAGCTTATAAATAAAGAAATAATTGTGCAGATGAATATATATACTCATACACATATATATATATATATATATGCACATACGTGTATGTGAATGCGTATGTGAGTATATATATATTTATGCATACATAAAATGTGTATGTGTGTATGTGTGTGTATGTATGTTATGTATTTATACATATTTATTCGCACACACATTTGCATATACATTTATATACAAAGATATAAATGTGTAGGTGAATATATACTCATACACACACATATATATATATATATGCACATGCGTGTATGTAAATGCGTATGTGTGAGCATACATATTATTATGATTGACCGTTATTATGATTGACCGTTGACTGAACACTATTCAATTTTTTTTCTCCGTGTTTTTCTCCTTGTCTCCGTATTCTTTCTGTTGAAGAGCGTAGCTCGAAACGTCAAAGACTTTCCGTATTCCCGAGCGTCATACTAATATATACTTTTGTTATTTACACCACCTGTCCTCGTCTGTTGTTATTATTTGTATATTCTCCCATATATATATATATATATATATATATATATATATATATATATATATATAGGAAAATTAACACAACCCCACTATTTACTGACATATATATATATATATATATATATATACATACATAAAGTGTGTGTGTCTGTGTATGTGTATGTGTCTGTGTATGTGTGTGTGAGAGAGAGAGAGAGAGAGAGAGAGAGAGAGAGAGAGAGAGAGAGAGAGAGAGAGAGAGAGAGAGAGAGAGAGAGAGAGAGAGAGAGAGAGAGAGATTTCAAGTATTTATATAAATACGAACATCGGTTTTGAAGTTAGTATGACTACGTGTTTATACAATTTTACATGTGTATCCATATTTAAGGCTGGATTTATAAATCCATTTGTAAACTGCTGTATGTTTATGTATGTATGCATGTCTGTGAG
>NC_142929.1:148861431-148863931 GCF_046866305.1 Octopus bimaculoides | reverse complement strand
AATACCATCCCGTCAGTAATCACTAACTGCACAACAACCCGTACCATCCTCACTGTCAACAGCTTCGTTGAACCAAGAATAATGACGGCTACAATCAACAATGTCGGTAAAATAACATAACAATAACAGCAACAGTAACTATAGCTACAAGACCAATGACACGAACGCCGACAACGACTACTAAAGCAATAAGTATCACAGTTACTACTATTAATCTCACAGCTAACACCACGACCACTATGACTACGATAACGGAACTACTATTAGTACTACTAATACCATTGCTACAGCTGATAATATTATTAATAAACGTTTCGATCATACACACTCAGCAAAATATTCTTTTCTACTCGAGGCACAAGGCCCGAAATTTTGGGGGGCGGGGAGGGGGCCAGTCGATTAGATCGACCTCAGTATGCAACTGGTACTTAATTTACTGACCCCGAAAGAATGAAAGGCAAAGTCGACCTCAGCGGGATTTGAACTCAGAACGTAAAGACAGCTGAAATACCCATTTCTTTACTGCCCACAAGGGGCTACACACAGAGGGGACAAACAAGGACAGACAAACGGATTAAGTCGATTATATCGACCCCAGTGCGTAACTGGTACTTAATTTACTGACCCCGAAAGAATGAAAGGCAAAGTCGACCTCAGCGGGATTTGAACTCAGAACGTAAAAACAGATGAAATACCGCTAAGCATTTCGCTCTGCGTGCTAAAGTTTCTTATTTCAAACTATTGCCCATATCGTGAACGAATGCCCTTGATTTGCCCCAAAACAATATAAGTTGTGGCGACGCGATTAAGTAGCGGAAATGCTACAAAGTAAATTTTGTGTAAAGTGGCGGCTAGAAAGAGGCAAGACGTGGTATGAGCACAAACCATAGAGGTGGACGGAAACGAAGATCTGTAAAATGTTGCGGGATTTTCCAATCCAAACAAACCAGTTTCTTTAGCACAAGCTAAACCTAAGTGAACCACTTGTCTTATATAGCTGTTGCGTACTCATTTGACACACGAATGGTCAAGAAGGAAGACGAAAGTTAGACGTACACGACCCCCTTAAATACGAGATAGCTCGACTGTGGAACATGAAGAATGTGAAAATAGAGCCAAATATTGTTGGTTCTTTAGGGATAGTAACAGAAGGCATCAAGAAGAATATAAAGAAATGGGAATTGAGTGGCCAGTAGAACTGTTACGATGGTCTGTCTCCTCGGCACGGTCAGAATCATCAGGAAAGTAGTAGATAGTTGAAAAGAACAGATAGCATGATATTGTAGGCTGCATATAGCAAGCCCGTTGCACATGCAATACCCCAGGAGTAAGACAATTACATCGACGCTGGTGATCAACTGGTATTCAATTTATCAACCCCAAAGTACGAAAGGCAAAGTCAAACTGGGTGGATCCTTTCTGCCATAATTGCAAGGCCTAACATTTTAGGCGTTGGGTATAATCAATTACATAGTTCCCAGTGCTGGACTGGTACTTATTTTCTCGACCTCAAAAAGATGAGAGGTAAGGTTGACCCCAACGGTATAATATTAATAATAAGTACCCAGCATTTCACTGGTACTTAATTTATCAACCTCGAAAGGATGAAATGCAAAGTCGACCTCGGCGGAATTTGAACTCAGAACGTAAGGACAGACGAAATGTCGCTAACGATTCTTATTTCTTTATTGCCTACAAGGGGATAAACACAGAGGGGACAAACAAGGACAGACAAATGGATTAAGTCGATTATATCAACCCTCCAGTGCGTAACTGGTACTTATTTAATCGACCCCGAAAGGATGACAGGCAAAGTCGACCTCGGCGGAATTTGAACTCAGAACGTAGCGGCAGACGAAATACCGCTAAGCATTAACGCCCGGATTCTGCCAGTTCGTCGCTTGAATAATGATGATGATGATGATGATGATGATGATGATGATGATGATGATGATGATGATGATTTAGACACAAGGCCTGAAACTTAAAAAGAGCGGGAGAAATATTAAATCTACCACCGTATTTCACTGGTACCTTATTTTGTGAACTCCGAAGGGATGAAAGGCGAAGATTACCTCAGCTTGGTATGAACTCAAGAGTTTAAAAGCCGTAACGAATATGGCACGGTAATTTTTACGAGTTCTAACAATTCTTTATATCTACTAACTTTAAAAAATTGTTTCTGACATAGGTACATGGTCCAGAAATATTTGATGGCTAGGGGTATTTGATCGGCACTTTATTATAGCAACTCTGGAAAAGTAGATAAAAGTCAAAATTGATCTCAATGGGACTTGAAAACGGAAATTAAAGAACACCGGTACAAATAGCGCAAAGCATTTTATTCGACGCTCTAACAATTCTGCGACTCCACACAGCTGTCCTGGCAGCTTTACAGGCCCGTGGGCAAATCGTTGCACTGGGCCCTATAGTATTTTTTTGGTATTTCTTAACAGCAAGCTACAATATATATAGACCAGAATTGGACCACTTTAACTGT
>NC_142929.1:148853931-148858931 GCF_046866305.1 Octopus bimaculoides | reverse complement strand
CCAGTCGTGAGAAATTAGGTTTCTTATAACCAGAAAGCAGAAAGCTAATTCGAAGACAACAGTTCCAATCCATCACTGGAACTGTAAAAATCTGTAAAGCTTTCCAAATTTTTTTCATTTAAATATATATGAGCATGCAACTATATACATGAGAATACATACATAAAACATACAAATCTGCACATATACATGCATACATACATACATACATACATACATACATACATACATACGAAAACACCCTGGTGTCGATGTTGAGATTCCAATGAAGGAACACTGGATCCTGGTTAGAAACCGGTTCTTTCTCTATTGGCAAGAAATCTTGAACTGAATATTGACATACATACACATATATATATATATATATATATATATATATATATATGTGTGTGTGTGTGTGTGTGTGTATGTGTGTGTGTGTGTGTGTGTGTGTTTACAGATATATATATATATATATTGGTTTACATGTGCACAAAATGTATATGTATTTATGCATATATTTATGAATAAATATATATATGGATATATATATATATATATATATATATATATATATATATATATATATATATATATATATATATATATATATATATATATATATATATATATATATATATATATATATATATATATATATATATATATATATATATATATATATATATATATATATATATATATATATATATATATATATATATATATATATATATATATATATATATATATATATATATATATATATATATATATATATATATATATATATATATATATATATATATATATATATATATATATATATATATATATATATATATATATATATATATATATATATATATATATATATATATATATATATATATATATATATATATATATATATATATATATATATATATATATATATATATATATATATATATATATATATATATATATATATATATATATATATATATATATATATATATATATATATATATATATATATATATATATATATATATATATATATATATATATATATATATATATATATATATATATATATTAGCACGCCTTTAGCACGCCGGGCAAAATTCTTAGCGCTATTTCGTCTGTCTTTACGTTTTGAGTTCAAATTCCGCTGAGGTCGACTTTGTTTTTCGAGATTGATAAATTAAGTACCAATTACGTACTGGGGTCGATCTAATCAACAGGTTCGCTCCTCCAAAAAATTTCGAACCTTGTGCCTAGAGTAGAAAAGAATATATAACAGTATATGCGTGCGTGCGTGCGTGTGTGTTTAAAAATACATGCGCATGTATAGAAGTGAGCATGTATGCAAAAGAATATTTATTTCAGTTATTTTTTAACAAATCCACCCCAGGGCTTATTTTTTTAAGCCTAATTCTTATTCTGCTACTCTCTCTCTCTTATCGAAACTTTTGCATACGAGGACTTAAGCACCAGTAAAGCAATATTATATATTATCGATAAAAAAATAAACTGAAGACCATATTATGTATTCAAGGTCAAATTATTCATGCATCCCAAGTATGGAACTAATTCGAGCAGCTGTTTCCGCGTGAAAAGCGAATGCACTCCGAGTACTCTTATGACAATTTACTCGTCCTAAACTAAACATATATAAATATTCTCTATTTACCTAACATCGCGGTCTCATTCTTTTGTTGTCACCTTTTATTATTATATATATATAATATAGTATTATATATATTTATATATATATATATATATATATATATATATATATATAAATAATACATGACTATCAGTCACTCTACCTCACACTCTGTCAGTCCGACTGCCCTCCTTCTCTCCCTCTTTCTCTCTCTTTCTCTCTCTCTCTCTCTCTCTCTCTCTCTTTATCTCTTGATGTATATACAAAAATAAGCACACACGTCCGCACACACGCCCATATATACGTATATATATATATATATATATATATATATATATATATATATATATATATATAGGTATAAGAAGCATATATAATATCTCTTTTTACTGTCTCTCAGTATGTGTGTGCGTGTGTATAACTATATATACATACATGCTTACACACACACACACACACATACACACACACACACACACATACACACACACACACACATATGTATATACACATATACATATATATGCATATACATATGTCATATGTATATATACACTCACATATACATATATGTGTGTGTGTATATATATATATATATATATATATATATATATATATATATATATATATATATATATATGTTTTGCAAGATTTTTTATGTGAAATCGTGTGTTGAAACAGATGTTGTTGTACTTGGGGATGGTCATATTGCCAGTTTAGCCAATAAAAAGACACGCACTGTATAGTTGGTGTTAATTTGCTTCAGCTTTATATTACGTTAATCTTAATCTTATTTCGGCCAGAGTTCTTTCGTCACACTTCTGTGACTTCATCAGTGGTCCTTTGTTTCCTTCTTTCTTATGTGTGTCTCACCTTGCTAACTATCGGCCAGCAAGGTGAGACACACATAAGAAAGAAGGAAACAAAGGACCACTGATGAGGTCACAGAAGTGTGACGAAAGAACTCTGGCCGAAATAAGATTAAGATTAATGTAATATAAAGCTGAAGCAAATTAACACCAAATATACAGTGCGTGTGTTTTTATTGGCTAAACTGGCAATATGACCATCCCCAAGTACAACAATATATAAATATATATATATATATATATATATATATATATATATATATATGTGTGTGTGTGTGTGTGTGTGTGTGTGTGTGTGTGTGTGTGTGTGTGTGTATGTGTGTGTGTGTGTGTGTGTGTGTGTATATATATATATATATATATATATATATATATATATACACCAAATTTGTACATTTTAGAATTGGGTGCACATTGAGCAGTGAACATGGAGGTTCTCTCCGTTAGAAAGTGGGAATTTCACACAATTTAGAGTGTGGTCGAATTTCTACAAATGTCGTATGTTTTATCTTGCATTTGAACTACGGCAGTGCAGATATGAGTGAACCCGTCAGTGTAATTTAAGCATTAATTTAATATATGTTAAGCATGTTTGAACATTCTAAGAGATTCGTGATAACAACAGGTTTAAGTGCTTTTGACGCTGTTAGGAGTTGATGATATAAAACTGAAAGAGATTCAATCAGTTGTCTCAACCGATATGCTATAGGGTTTCGAAGCCGAAGTGAAGATGTTATGTAATGCTTGAATGTGTATTGTGTAGACGCCATAAGATAATTTTCGGGTGATCTAATAATTGCAGAGATGGAAGAGCTTGAGATTGGTTGTGAGTGACGGATTAAAATCGTTTATGTCTCTGTATATCGGACAGAGTTGTGTGTTGGAGATGAAACAAATTTGATATAGAGTGAGTGATAAGAACTGAAAATTAATTGTGTTCCACACTAACTACATTAATAAAAGATGAGTGTTACAAATAAGTTGTAAGCTTTGAAATCACCGAGGATAAAGATTTTGAAGAGGATTAAATAGTTATGGGGAGGCGAAAGATTTCGAAGATCGGTAGATGATGCAGAAGGAACAAGGGAAGGCAGGACAAGACAGACTGAGGTGATTTTCTTTTTTACTATTACCCAGCTAAAAGAGATGACTCACAGGGACACCTTTCTGAGTGAAGTTTGCACAAAGTTTGCAACCAGAGCAAAAACAAAAACAATAGGTTATGGGTGGAGAAATTTGTGCTTGAGATAGGAGTAGGTAGTGTGGTTTGTGAGCTAGTTTAACGTGATGTAAGGGAACTTTAGTGGAAACTGAATGCGCAGACATTAAAGAGGGGTGAATAATTAACTAACGGGTATAGTTCCAGCACTTGAATAAGTGTAGAATCTTGTGCTGCGCGACAGGTCGAAAAATCCCTCTCCCTATAGCCTGGTCATAACGACTGATAAGATCGATCGCCCTACAAACACTATTTCACTTTTCCTGTCATGAATTTACGTATTAGACATATTCGCTCCTCTGGGTGTATTCCCTTCTGTCTGTACATCATTACGTTACTGAACATATATTATACATATATGTGTGCGAGTATGTGCATGTGCGCAGGTGCGTGAAGGTAAGCATGTATATATGTGTACACGTACATATAATTACATTAGTATAACTACATACAGCCACAAACACACACGCGCACATACATATCAATGTACATACATATGGACATACATGTATAAATACACACAAACACCCACCTATGCATATATATTTATATGCTCTCGCTCAAGAATGGCTTGTTGTGTATGTGTATCCATGTATTATGCCTCATTGCCTTAATATCGAAAGTAATTGTCACTCCACTTTATATAGAGCAAATACATAATTGTGAATTGAGACATATTTCATAACCAGAAACATACATATTTCTTGCATAACTTCAGTATGTAAACAATAAACAATATATCTATTAATAAAAGCAACGAAACACAGTAACAAGAATACACACCTATTATAAATAGGCATGTGTGTGTGTGTGTGTGCGTGTACATACATTTGTATGTGTGTATTTGTGTATGCATAATAGTGATAGATAGAGCTACCAAGTTTTTATCTGTGGGCATGAGCATGGCTAAATATATCTACATGTATATGTACATGCATGCATATATACATAATACTTATATACAAACATATATATACATATATGTGTATGCAATTAGTAAGGGCTGTAGTATAGAGATGGAAAGTATGAGTAAGGGAGAAGGTGACAGATGAAGATGAGAAATAAGACAATAATGAAGAAGCTAAACAGATTTCAGTTGAAACCAGATTACGAGGTGTTATCGAAACGTTCCCGGGACTAGTTCTGTAGCGTGCCAACAGATCGCAGTACACGGTTGCGTGTGCAGTAATCTTCATGAGGCACTGTGTCGAGTGACATCACTGTGTTTACTTCGCAAGTTGTGAAATTTGCGTTTTTGTGATCATGCGTGTGTTGTAGT
>NC_142929.1:148838931-148848931 GCF_046866305.1 Octopus bimaculoides | reverse complement strand
GATGAGACACTTCTGCACCGCCGGATGCTCCTGAACCAATTATCAAGTGTCACTCCCGTGAGGGATCGATGCTGTATGTGTGCAAGAACTTGTCTTGATTAATAATAAATTCTCGTATATTCCACTTTCCGTCTTTCATTTACCATCTATCTTTCTATCTATCTATCTATCTATCTATCTATCTATCTATCTATCTATCTATCTATCTTTCCACACACACACACACACACACACACACACACACACACACACACACACACACACACACACACACACACACATATATATATATAACATACGCGCAGGAGTGGCTGTCTGGTAACTAGCTTGCTTACTAACCACATGGTTCTTGGGATCAGTCTCATAGTGTGGCACCTTGGGCAAGTGTCTTCTACTATAGCCTCGGGCCGACCAAAGCCTTGTGAGTGGATTTGGTAGACGGAAATTGAAAGAAGCCCGTCGTATATACGTATATATATATATATATATATATATATATATATATATATATGTATGAATGTGTGTGTATATGTTTCACAACCGATGCTGGTGTGTTTACGCCCCTGTAACTTAGCGTTTCGGCAAAAGAGACCGATAGAATAAGTACTAGGCTTACAAAGAATAATTCCTGGGGTCGATTTACTCGACTAAAGGCGGTGCTCCAGCATGGCCAAAGTCACATGACTGAGATAAGTAAAAGAGTATGCAGTCCTGACCAAAAGTTTGGAACTTTTTTTTTTATTAAAATGTTTATGCCTAATGTACGCTCTAACCAAAAACACTCTGAGCATTTAATATAAAATTTCTAATTTTCAGACATATGTTTCAAACGTTTGCCCAAGTAATAATGTATTAGAAATTAAGTATAACTTTGGGCATTTAATATAATTTTCAGACCTGATCTACACTTTTGACTGCGACTATATGGACATACATGCATGCGTCCCTAAACACACATATATATGCATATACACATAGATACACACACACTTGTATATAAGTATGTGCATGCAGGTATGCGTGCATGTGTGTGTGCGTTTGTGTGGATGTGTGCGGATGTGTGTGCGTGTGGGTCTGTGTGCGTGTGGGTCTGTGTGCGTGCGCGTGTGTGTCTGTGAACAAATATATAAATTATTAACAAAGCAATCAATGGTTTCTTGTGAAATGATCTTCACAAATTGTTCGAGCGTGCCACATGGAAGTGTTTACTCGTCTACATTTTGGACTCTATTCATATATATGTACATGTGTATGTATGCATGTATGTTCGTATATATATATATATATATATATGTATCTATTTATTTATCTCTCTCTTTCTCTTACTCGCTATCTCTCTCTCTCTTTTTGTGTATATATATATAAACTTAACTCTAACTCCGTCGGTCACGAATGACCATGGGTGCACCTAAGAGGTTCCCCTCAGAAGTACAAATCTGGGTGGAAAGTCGCCTCATTGCCGAACGCACAACCTAGATTTTTTTTTTATGGAAGACCAGTAGTCGCCCATGCATACCTCTCTCCACGCCATCGATGTTATCCAAAGGAAAGCAAAGGCCGATACATCTCGGCACCAGTGACGTCGCAACTCATTTCTACAGTTTTGTGAACTGGAGACACGTGAAATAAAGGGAATCGAACTCACAACCTCACGATCGAAAGCTCGATGCTGTAACCGCTCAGCCATGCTCCTTCACTATGTATATATATATATATATATATATATATATATATATATATATATATATATATATATATATATATATATATATATATATATATATATATATATATATATATATATATATATATATATATATATATATATATATATATATATATATATATATATATATATATATATATATATATATATATATATATATATATATATATATATATATATATATATATATATATATATATATATATATATAAATAACGGTAATCATTGTCACTTACTAGTGCGTGCGTTTTCCATTCAAAGGGTTTTGAGTACTTAAACGAAGTTAAGTTCTCCAATGTTTCATAATATATATCGACATTCCCGAATGAATCTAGCACTATGCCTGTTACGACAACGAGGTTTTCAGTTGATCCGATCAACATCCTGCTCGTAAAATTATCGTGTAAGTGGCTGAACACCTCACAGACACGCGTATCCTTAATGTAGTTCACAAGGAGATTCAGCGTGATACAAAGTGTGACAAGGCTAGCCCTTTTCAAATACAGATACAACTAATTTCTACCAACTGAGTCTGGAGCATGTGAAATAAATTGTATTGCTCACGGACATAACGCGAGGCCGGGAATCGAACTCACGACCTTACAGTCATGCGCCGAATATTCTATCCATCATTCCATGCACCTTCACATTCCCTAATGGTATATCTACGAATGAATGAAAGGTATGTTTCCGAATGAATGAAAGGGAAATTTAGCTTTGGTGAACGGCAACAAATATAAACTAATATAGCAAGGGATGTAATACGTCACCTTGCTATACTCACCTTCATTTCCATTATAGCCGCGTGGTTAAACATAGTCATTTATATTGATTCTGCTGCTTCTCGCGAACTATTTTATCGAACAGGAAATGATAAAGTGGTCCTTCGTAGTACTTTAAACTCAGAACATCAAAGGGACAAAACTAAATATTGTATACCATTAACTGGATATTTTTTAAAACGGGGCCACATTTTTCATTAACGAAACACTTTGAAACTTGGAACACTGGTAGAATGTGCCATATAAAACATCTTTTTCTCTTAGTCTTCTTAAAAAAAAAAAGAAATCCATAAGTTATTCCGTGTTAAAGTTGTCGTATTTCTGTAATTTCAACCAATCACTGACGTCCATTCAGCCGATATACATTAAGTGCCGACTACATAAACAAACAATTCTGAAACAATTAACCCTAGCCCTAACCCTAACCCTAACCCTAGGGTTAGGGTTAGGGTTAGGGTTAAAGCAAATTTAAAATGAAAAAAGCAAATAAAACGAAGGTATGGAGATTAAATACGCTTTACATCGCTTAATAAGCCAAAGGAGTAAATGTAAACAACTGAATACTTGTCAGTGATTGGTTGAAATTATCGAAATAAGACAATTTTTTACATGAAATAAATTCGAATACAAAAATATTTTTCTGTTCTATAACACAAAATAGATAAGTATACGAAGTTTGAAAGTCTTTCCGTACCAAAAACACTACGTAAAACATTAATGAAAAATGTGGCCCCCGTTTTAAAATAGATCCCATTAACGTTGTCACTAAGTTCTTGCCAGATGTTTCCAACTATATGACTAAAAGCGAACCGATAGAAAACATTAAAATGATTACATTACAATAAGATCAAAAATAACTGCTGTTAAATGGGCACACCTAGTTCTGCAGGAGACACAGATGGAGACAGTATAAAGACAAATATAAAAGTAGCGCGTTTATACTGTGTGCGATATTTATTATTGATCTGACGAATCGTTAGTACGCCGGGCAATTGATGCTCGGCGGCATTCCTCCGTCGTCATGTTCTGAGTTCAAGTTCCGCCGAGGTCGACTTTGCCTTTCATCCTTTCAGGATCGCTAATTTAAGTACCAGTGGAACACTGGGGTCAATATTATTGACTAGTTCCCTTCCCTAAAATTTCAGGCCTTGTGCCTATAGTAGAAAGGATTATTATTATTATTGTTGTCGTTGTTGTTGTTGTTTTTGTTGTTGATGATGACAATAACAACAGCAATAATACCAACAACAACAACAACAACAACAACAACAACAACAACAACAATAATAATAATGATAATAATAATAATAATAATAATAAATGCCCAAATGCAGTACCAGGCAGTGGCTCTCATGGCTTCTGATCTTAACTTATTGGAAGTGTTATCATGTACATTGTTTTGTCTTGGTATAAAACATGGGCTACAGCAATTATTCTGCTCAATACCACAGATTTCGTTTCAGTTGTTTGACCTTAACCAGTTGCTGACGATATGTGCATCTATGATCATGAGCAGAAGTAGTGGGGGAGCATCATAGCCATGTGTTAAGAGGAATTCTTTGAGATTTGAATAATTCACCTTTGGAAACATGGGTGTTTTGCTCAACATCCTTAACTGACTGGAAGTGTTATATACATGGTTTTGTCTTGGTATAAAAGATGGGCTACAGCAAATATTCTGCTCAATACTACAGATTTATTTGTCAGTTTGACCTTAACCAGTTGAGCATGTCCCTTAGTGCCTAACGATATGTGCATCTCTGATCACCAGGAGAAGTAGTGGGGAAGTATCATAGCCATGTATTGAGAGGAATTCTTTGGGGTTTGAATAATTTACCTTTGGAAACATGGCTGTTTTGCTCAACGTCCTTAAACAAACCTTATTCAGGGACCTTTTGAGTGGGATGGGCTACTCGATCTGAAGGAAATTCTAACTAGGCCCCACCTGCGAGGTCATGCGCTGTTTATTATGATATGAGATCACCATGTCGCGCACACATGGTTGTGCTGCATGTGCCTGGTGTACCCTTATCAGACGGGTAGTCATGATGGGTATATTGGGCTTCGCATATTTTACCCCAGTGTCACTATTTTGGCATGCTCTGCTCTCTCACTTAATAATAATAATAATAATGATGATGATGATGATGATAATAATAATAATAATAATGAGGAGGAGGCGGAGGAGGAGAAGGAGAAGGAGAAGAAGAAGAAGAAGAACAAGAAGAAGAAGAAGAAGAAGAACAAGAACAAGAACAAGAACAAGAACAAGAAAAGAACAACAACAACAAAAAAAAACACCAACAGCGACCACAACAACAACAACAACAACAAGACAAGAATAGACAAGAATAAAAGAGAAGAATTATGTAGGTGTTCAAAGCAATCAAAGCGATTTATACACGGTCCTTATGAATATTTAGATACTCTGCTCCTTTTCTAAAATGAACGAAGACATAGCTACAGATCTTACAAAACACTAGGAAGCTGCTCACAATGTACAACGTGCTCCACTCTGAAAGTAATATCGACAGGCTCTTATGTTGTGCATTGTGAAGAAAGAATATTATCGGTGGCTACAAATGTCCAAAATGTTACTGACATAGTCGGAGATTTCAAGAACAGAAGGTAGAAAAACAGAACAAGTAACTGGAAAGAGAAGGAATTGTGCGGCATACTTATGCAAGGAACCAAAAACGTAAGTAAAGAAAACTGGTTGCAGCCGTTGGAGGGAAACCTGAAATGAGAAATTTTAGCCGCTGAGGATCAAGCCATTAAGACAAATTTGATAAAGCAAAGATTGATAAAACTTTCAGAGCAAATATACAGAATATGTAGGAAAGGACACAAAAATACTAACCATTACTTGAGTGAATGCTGTAAGCAAGCACAGAGAATATAAGTGAATGGATGATTGTATAGGTAATAGAGTGCATTGAGAAGCTAGCCGTGTGTGCTGATTTAAAGTAGTAGAAAAGTGTTATGAACACGAGTCTGTTAACGAATAAGAATAACAAGATTTTGTGAGATTTCCTCATATAGACAGATCATATTGTTGAAACAAGTAATCAATTTATGATTACAGAGGACAAAACAAACCAACAGTGTTGCAAAATCATATGGTAATAGCACCTAGCCAGTGAAATGAAGGGATTGTGAAAGATTAAGATGATATTATTGCTGTGGTAATTGGTGCACTTGGCACAACACCCAAACTTCTACCTGAGAAACTGAATGATACTGGAATTGAGACTCGGTTGACCCGTAGAAAAGTGCTATCCTGTATTCTGCAAGAATCCTATGAAAGATCCTTGGGATTTGTGAAGGCATATTGCCACCAAACCTCAAGACAACATCCGTGCCAACATATCAGGTAATATTATTTACATTTGACGGATATTTGTCCTCATCTTGTTCGTTGTTAACACAACGTTTCGGCTGATATACCCTCCAGCCTTCATCAGGTGTCTTGGGGAAATTTCGAACCTGGGTTCTCATTCCTAAGGTATTTTTTCGATGTTATCATTATTATTATTATTATTATTATTATTATTATTATTATTATTATTATTATTATTATTCAGGTCACTGCCTGAAATCGAACTCGGAATCTTGGGGTTAGTAGCCCGCGCTCTTAACCACTACGCTATATGCCCGTGGGCATATGGCGTAGTGCAACTTCATCATCTTCATCATCATCATCATCATCGTCATCGTCATCATCAATACAATTAACATCATCACTACAATTCTTCAGATTCTCTCCTCTTACCTTCCTCTTTTTTATCAAAATCATCATCACAGTTGTTCTAGTTTTCATTAAATAATGTTTTTTTTAATTAGACATGCAATAATTGAGTTTCAATGCAAACGACACCGTGAATAGCTGGCATTTTGCACTCCACTCTGCAGTTATGTTATAAAAGAATATTCGGAGCGGTTCCTTCGAAATTATTATTATTATTATTATTATTATTATTATTATTATTATTATTATTATTAAAAGCAACAAAACCAATCACAATATTATTATTGTTGTTCTTTTTGTTGCTATTATTGTTGTACTTTTCTTGTTTCAAAGGCAGGTAAAGACGTTTCTTTTGACAGCTCCAGAAAATTGGATCCTTACTAAGAACGGTTTTTTGTCATATATATTATTTCGTATGTATTTGTGTTCTTCTCAAAGTGGCTTCTCATTCTACAGAAGCGTAGAAATACTCCCAAAAGTATAACAATAAAGGCAGAATAGAGTGCAAACAAACTGAAAACGATGGAAGCATATCCAATTGAAGAATGGGACAGAGATACAGCTTTTTTAGACAGGATAAAAAAAAAACGACGAACAATATGATTTGCAAGCGATTCTAAATAAAGTGAAGTTTAGATATATCTCAATGAGCGGAAAATCAAACATGGTTACGGTACGTCGTTAGTCAACAACGGGCAAGCAGGAACATAACATCATCGCTTCATAAACGAAGGAAGCGGTTTTCAACTGCCTTTAGAAGAAAACTAAAAGGAAATCCTTAATGATTCATGGAATCATGCACAAATACGAGAAAATAATGAACACGAAGTTAACTGGAAATACTAAAATGTTGGATCGAATATGCATGGACATGCAGTTCCTGATGACTGATAAAGACCACAGAACAAGCAGAGCAGAAATTTTAGCTGTTACACTGGCGGAAGTATGAGCCATTTATGTGCTTTCTGCTCAAATAATCTGAAATGCAAAGAAAGAAGGTAGACGCCGTAAGAGGCAGCAACAACAAAAGCAAGTCTCAGAACCTTCTATTTCCAGAACGCCACGAGTCACATGGCTGTTTAAACGTTTAAGCCTCGGAAGATAGCAAAAGAGATCAGCTAATTTTCCTTGCTATAAGCCGAAGACTAAACGTCCAGGAAGTCTTGGAAAACGTGGAGGAGAATCAGAAGTAGCAAATCGTTGAGGATATTGGAAAAGTAAAGAAAAATACTCCTCCGCCTTCAAAAACAAAGACAAAATAAAATGCCAGTAGATATTGCGAAGTGGAGAGCATCATAATTCGTGGGAATTATGATGGTCATCGGGATTGAAATGAAACATATTTAGGGGAAAAAATCAAATTCATATCTGTTCGGAAATGGACTCCGTTTATGCAGTGTAAAAAGATGACCACTGCTGATAAACAGTTTTACTAGAAAGATGTAGGTTCTTTTTTTATTATTCACTTTGATACTTGTACGGCTTCGAGGATATGTCAGAAACAAATTGTTTTCAAATGTGCACGTATGTATGTACGTATGTATGTATAATTTTTTTTAAAGTTTAATTTAAGTCCCTCTTGAGAGATTTGAAGCCGGTTGCTAGAAAAGCGACTAGACGTTTTGAGTTAAGAGAGTTCCCGCTTTCAACTTGTGTAATTATTTATAGAATGAATATTTGAAACGGTAGGATGTATTCGACGTGTTCTCTCTGCATATAGACATTATAGCATTTGTGCCCTTAAGTATAATTGTACCCAATAAAATTGGATATCTCTGTATTTTACCTAAAAGGTTTTTATATGCTGGCCACTGATTAAATTCATTCATTTTAAGTATTTTATCTTTAAATTATGGTTTATATACATATATAAATTATAATTTGATTTTTGTCAGTACAAAAACCGGTCCACGTGAGTCCAAATACTTAAATGTACGTTGGGAGATTGTCGTAACTTGATCTGCCTTCGGTTGATTTCTTTAGCTATCATCAGTATATTTTGGCGATTGAAATGAGTTTTGACTGTTATTTCCACCAGCTAGACATACTTAATATGTCTTTTGATTAATTTTAATCCTTCAGGTATTTAATGCTTTTGGGGCCTGCAATGGCCTATATTATTGATTTTAATATCATTATAAATTTTTACACTAGATAATAGCAAGATTAATAATACCTTCGCAAATAAATTTTTTCTGAATTATTTTTCTCGTGAATTGTTTGCCCTGTATTGAAATTATTTCTACATTCGTGGCTGCAATGATTTCGGCGCAAAACGAATCAGTTGCAGCGCAGATTTCAAATCGATAGGTTGGAAGTCTCTATCATGTTAACGCGTGCTGAAGAAGCTAAGGCTATTTTTGCCGGTGCAGAAACCGGTCCACGTGAGTCTAAATATTTAAATCTACGTTGGGAGATTGTCTTAACCTGATTTGCCTTCGGCTGGTTTTTGATATATATATATATATATATATATATATATATATATATAGAGAGAGAGAGAGAGAGAGAGAGAGAGAGATACACGCACATATATATATATGAGTGTGTGAGTGTGTCTTGCGGTATGTAAACGCATAACCATATGCTTAATTACACTTCTTTGTTAGTTGATTATAGGCGGTGAATTTATCAAAGCTGTTTCAGTGTCGGATGGCAAACCAACAGAATCTGTTCCGGCTCTTTACGCTCTGGGTTGCCTTTCATAGAAATGTTATCGATAAATAAAGCACAAGTTTATACCTATATACATAAATTAGTGTATATATGCGCATATATATATATATATATATATATATATATATGTACACACACGCATGCACACACACACACACACATAGTTACACACACATGCACACCATGTACACAGTGCACATACATGTATACATATGTGTGTACGTGTATATAAGCAATGTTGTTCCTGTCAAATCTCAAGAGTCCTGAGATTTGATCTGATAGCTCAGCCACACCTGATTCAGAGATACTAGCTTAATCATTGTGAAGGTGGTGTGGCTTCGTTGTTGGGCTGCTACACCCATGCTTGCACACAGAGTAAGCCAGGACTGAATTAATAACACCACCAGGAAAAGACATTTCATGATGTTTCACATTACATTCATTATTTGACACCATAGTCCATTTGAGTAAAGAGTTATTGCTTGCGCATTTATATACGGGTGTAGGTGGTTTTCTGGAATTTTTGGAGATATTCATCCAGGTACCGTTCCAATGTTATGATATCTTTTGCTTCCCTTACGTGTCTTGGCATGATGTTAAGAGAACAGGTGTGGAGAGATGGTTCTGTTTATGGTTGTGAAGTGATGTGTGCATGATTTTTGTTGAGGACGGATGGCACGAGGGATCAAGACTTGGCTAAATTTTAAAGTTGCTGCCGATATCTTTTGCACAGTGCTGTTGGGATATTTTCCACATCATACAAATGAGATAGCACTCGATGCAGCGTTAGAGGAAATAAAGTTTGAGCTTCTCCAAGGGTTTCCTTTTACCAAGACTTGTCGTGTAGTCTATTTTTTGTGATTGATCTCTGGGGTGCTTCAATTTTTATAATATTTTTCGTGTCGAGTGACCACAGCGGACAACAGTATTCAAAGTGAGGACGGGCGAAGGTGGAAAATAACACGAAAATGGTTGGAACAACTCTATACCGGAAAGTCCTAAAGATCCAGGAGCTTGCCTGGAGGCCATCTCGCCTTTTCTGTTTCGTTAGACACACCCACGTAAGCG
>NC_142929.1:148801431-148826431 GCF_046866305.1 Octopus bimaculoides | reverse complement strand
TAATTACTATGATTATTTTTTTTTTCTTACATATTTGTACTGTCTTTCGAAACGTGCGTATGTATTGAATCCAATTTTGCATTAAATTTAATTTTGATTCAACATCTTTTTATGGTGTACAAGCAAAGAGCTTATGACATATTTTTCTCGGACTGATAATCGATCACATATACCACTGCTCTATCTATCTCTCTCTCTCTCTCTCTCTCTCTCTCTCTATATATATATATATATATATATATATATATATATATCTATCAAAATCTATTCCCTGAAGATGGAGGCTTTAAGGAAGAGATCTTGCACTTGCGATGGTGACAGATGGAATTCCATCTTTGAACTTCTTTCAGCCAACATCTCAAATGCAAGATTTCTTCCCTGAAGATAGAAGCTCATCTTATCTGACGATGGAATCAATTTACAAACATTATTTTGGACCATCGAACCCCTAGAAACAGCTTCTGGTGTTATAATACTTTTCTTCAATCGCTGTAGTTCTTTATATCACTTCTATTTTGTACAAATCAGACACTTTCTAAGTAAACATAAATATATTCTTTTGTATTTGGTTACACTGTTATTCGAGTACTATTCTTTCCACCTTGTTTCATACTTATGTGCTTACTCGGGTGTATATATAGATAGATAGATAGATAGATAGATAGATAGATAGATAGATAGATAGATAGATAGATAGATAGATAGATAGAGCAGTGGTATATGTGATGGATTATCAGTCCGAGAAAAATACATCATAAACTCTCTGCTTGTACACCATAACTAGAAATGGCTCTCAAGAAAATAGTATTAATATCTTAGTTGGTCCATTTTTCTTAACTGATCAATAGACAAAAAGAACAAAGCTATAATGACTACTGGAAACAAATGCATAAGTTTTACATGAAATAACTTCAAAAACGAAGTGCTATAGAAACAAGCCAAATTTACTCAATAAATTAAAAATATGCCATTATGAAAAATGAAAAATGGCCATTATTTATACCTTATCTTTTTCTTTTCTGACGAACAATTATGCTCGAAGCGTCAAACCCCTCTATTTCTTCTACATTTACCGAGCCTCGGACTAGTATATATGCACGTCCTCTTGCTTTGTTATTGCTATTTTTTAATGTTCGATTACTCGATTTGTCTATACATACATACATACATACATAGATACATACATATAAGAGACAAGTTGTACGTACGCCGCTATATATATATGTATAAATAATTCAAAATCGGACAAGGACGCAAAACATCCAGACAGTTAGGTGGTACACAAAAGGGACAAAACATACAGATAGACGATACGAATAAAACACGGACAGGTCATTCGGAGTTTTCTTTCTTCAGTCGAGATCCAGATTATCCTTGCAATTTCGGCTGGTTATTCTCGATATTGCTCCAATCCGACCAGCTCCAAGAAAAAAACTAAGCTAAGAGCATTAGATTCCTTGGAAGAAAGCAGCGAATGTATACAAAAACAAGGACGGAAAAAAAATCGGTTAAAAAATATACACATACATATATACACATACATATACAGTTAGCATTTAATAAATCGTATGATATGCAGCTTGTAGTTTTCTGGTAAAGTAAGTTCACATTTCTATGTTTGTACCTATACAATACTCACAGAAACCGATGAGTTTTCAGTATTAATTAATCTCCTCTCCATCATGAAAGCCATGCTAATTTTCATCAAAAACTCAAGCCTCCAGGTTTAGACACCATTAGTACTCCCACCGT
This sequence comes from Octopus bimaculoides, assembly GCF_046866305.1. Classification (NCBI taxonomy): domain Eukaryota; kingdom Metazoa; phylum Mollusca; class Cephalopoda; order Octopoda; family Octopodidae; genus Octopus; species Octopus bimaculoides. Next base: position 148,824,679 of record NC_142929.1, on the reverse strand, counting down.
TTCAGCGTCTTCTTTACCGTTACAAATATTTACGGAATTGTCAGTTTTGAACTGTCGCAATCGCGTTCGACCTGTCGCGAACAAAGGTCAACTGCTTGTTCTTTCAAGACCTCCGAGTGTTTCCTTGGACTGATGTATGCAGGTTGGAATGAAAAATGACAATCAATAACATACAAATTAAAGATTTTAATGAGGAATAGCTTTTCAACAGGTGCTCTACCGTCTACGTATTTGAAACGTGTCAGATTACCTACAAAGTCAGTCGTGCGCTGTTACATTGTGCGATGAGGTTCCACCCCAATATAATCTATCCAAAAACGAAATGGTACAGGAACAATTATTACTAATTAGTTTCTGTAGTAGTGAACTTGCAATTCTTCTCACTGTTCCAGTTCTAGATTCTTGTTCGTATTGAGTGCTATATTGGAAACGCAATGCCTCTTTACCGTTTAACGATCTACACTATATATATATATATATATATATATATATGAATATATACTAGCAGTAATACCCGTCGTTTATCGGGTAATTACTTTTACGGTTTCTCGAGAGCCACATTCAAAGTTATTATTATATCTATAATTTGCTCCTCTTGTATGTGTGTATTTTTATAAGAGAAAAAACATGCAATAATTGAAGTAGGAAAAAGATCAATTTCATACATGAATTTCTGTTTGTTTATTATATGATTATAATAAGTGATGTGTTACTTTATTTACCAGTACAGTAATAGCAATTATATAATACACTTTATTTAAATAGGTAATTTACTCATTCTTGAATATAATGATAGTAATAGTAAATTAAGTTATTGAGGTATTCAAATTGCACTAAGAGTGAACATTTCTTTATAAAGAATGTTTTATTTTTGTTTTATTTCGAGTGCATAAGCAATAAGGTTTGCTTTTGCATCCACACGTGATGCTCCTGCATAAAATTGGCCATGTGAAAAGCATGGTTCTTCAGGTTGCAATTCAGCAACATTTAGTGTTTAGCCCTGACTTTTATTAATGCTGATGGCAAAAGAAAGTGGGATAGGAAACTGTAACCGCTTAAATCGGAATGGGACTTTATACTGTATAACTTTTATGCGAGGAATGAAAACGGTCTCACCTTGACAACCTGTGAGAATATTTGGTTCAACGCACTTCGTCATGAGTTTGTGCACAATTACTCCTGTACCATTGCATAATATTGGTTGAGACAAATTACACTGTAGCATAACAGGAGTCTCTTTTAGTCAGGTGAAGACAATGAAGAGCTGTAACTGTTGGTTCTAGTGAGTTCAAAAATTCGATGGGGTAAACAATATCCTGATCATCAACAGCCCTGTCAATTGAGTTATAAATAAATACTTCTCCCGGAAGTTTATTCAATAGCACATTATTTATGCTACGTACAACATCTTTGGAGCCAAGGTAGGTTGCTCACAGATCCAATCTGTATTGTAATTATGAAGAAGATTAGGAAGATTTCATCCACCAAATCATCGACAAAATCAATTGGATTACGTACTGGATTGAATGTAAAAACTTAGGCAATAGCATATTAACTTCCCTTGAACCAGGTTCTTTCATTTTGCCGGAGAATGTGATAGAAAAGCATAATAGCTTCCCCTAAACCATTTAGCTTCATTTCGGTGGAAAAAAACAAACAAACGGACAAAATATCTCTTTTATAAATATGTATATATCTTTTACCCTTTTACTTGTTTCAGTCATTTGACTGCGGCCATGCTGGAGCACCGCCTTTAGTCGAGAAAATCGTCCCCAGGACTTATTCTTTGGATGCCTAGTACTTATTCCATCGGTCTCTTTTGCCGAACCGCTAAGTTACGGGGACGTAAACACACCACCGTCGGTTGTCAAGCGATGTTGGGGGGATAGTTACAGACACACAAACACATACACACACATACATATATATACATATATACGACAGGCCTCTTTCAGTTTCCGTCTACCAAATCCACTCACAAGGCTTTGGTCGGCCCGAGGCTATAGTAGAAGACACTTGCTCAAGGTGCCACGCAGTGGGAATGAACCCGGAACCATGTGGTTGGTAAGCAAGCTACCTACCACAGAATAATTGAATAAAAGAATAAGAGAATATATACTTACACACACACAGAAGCATATATATAAAGTTACACATGTCTTAATCAAATAAAACATATGTATATAAAAATTTCACGCTCATTCTCCACACACACACAGACACATTTGTTTATAAATGAAAGGAATATTGAAAGTTGGCAGATGAAAAATCCATGTATATGAAATGGATTCTAGCAGTCAGCTTGTGTTGAATACGGCAATTTCACAACACCGTTCCTACAATCCCTTGCTACCTTCTAAATTCACGCTACAACAACGCGCCACTATCATTACTTCATTCAGAAGATGAGATCGCTAAGGTTTAGAAAGCTTAAACGACGTAGAAATATTACGCAGTTAATTGAAGGAGGAAAAGCAAAGAAAACCAATAAATTTGTCTATAGAACAAGATAATCTCGAACTCAGTCAAGTCTTCAATAGATATATGTATACATACACATATATATGTAAGTATATGTGTATGTGTGTGAGCGTGTGTAGGGTGTGGGGGTGTGGGGATGTTTGTATATATTTGTATGAGTGTGTCTTTGTGTCTATGTTTGACTTAGCATTTCAGCAAATGTCATCGATAGAATAGTTATCAGCCTTAAAAGAAAAATAGTACTAGTGTCAATTCATTCGACTGAAATCTCCTCAAGGCGGTGCTCCAGCATGGCGGCAGTATAATAACTAAAACATGTAAAAGAATATATATATATATGTATGTATGTATAGTGAGAAAGTGAAAGAGAAAGAGAGATATTTGTTTATATCTATTTTACGCATGCATTTGAGGAAATAAATACATGTTCTTGTTATCCATTGATGCATATTATACTCATATATGCGTACATAATATTAAAAATATATATCGATATTCAAAATATGCCTCCTTTCGTGTGCGCATTTGCCATCGTATGCCTCCTGCAATTGAACTATCGGCATTAATATATATTTTGCATATGCTTGTATGTATCTATATATTTATTTCGCTCCCCTTCTCTCTCTCTATCTCTCTCTCTCTCTATCTATCTATCTATCTCTTTATCTCTCTCTCTCTCTCTCTCTCTTTCTCTCTCTCTCTCTCTCTCTCTCTCTCTCTCTCTCTCTCTCTCTCTCTCTCTCTCTCTCTCTCTCTCTCTCTCTCTTCTTCCGCTTTAGAAACATCTGCAATGATACTGCCAGTAAAAGGATATTTATGTCTGAAACGAGGTACATAGAGAGTTTGTGTGCTAAAATATATATATGCAACCTTCAACTCAGAATTTAATTCTGAATGTTTTTATATAGGTGCAGGCGTGGCTGTGTGGTAAGGGATTTGCTTCCCTACAACATAGTCCCGGGTTCTGTCCTACTGTGTGACACCTTGGGCAAGTGTCTTCTATTATAGTCTCCAATCGACCATAGATTGGAGAGTGGATTGGTTAGACGGAATCTGAGAGAAGTCCGTCGTATATATATATATATATATATATATATATATATATATATATGTGTGTGTGTGTGTGTGTGTGTATATATATTTTGTGTGTGTATGTATATATATATATATATATATATAAATCAGCTAGACCGCTGGAATCTACAAGTTTTTTTTGCCTTCTGTCTCTGTTTATTTTCTCTTATCCCTTTCTTTTGAAGATCGTTGACTCGAAACGTAAAACTAATACACATTCATGTTATTCAAACACTTAACTTCGTCGTTTGTTTTTCTATAAATTTCAGCTACATATATATACATATACATATATAGGTATATGTGTGTGTGTGTGTGTGTGTGTGTGTGTGTGTGTGTGTGTGTGTGTGTGTGTGTGTGTGTGTGTGTCTGCGCTTCTTCCCCTACCATCGCTTGACAACCAAAGTTGGTGTGTTTACGTCTCCGTAATATAGCGTTTCGGCAAAAGACACCGATTGAATAAGTACTAGGCTTACAAAGAATAGGTCCTGGGGTCGATTTCTTTGACTAAAGAACTCTTTAAGACGGTACTCTAGTATGGCTGAGAGTCAAATGACTGACACTAGTAAAACAATAATGTGTGTGTGTGTGTGAGAGAGAGAGAGGGAGAGAGAGAGAGAGAGATAATGAAGGCAGCTATACGCAGTATAAAACCAAAATGGAAAAGTACAATTGTCACTAATTGTGACGCAGGGTGCCGGTTAACACCTATACTCCTAGAGATAAGAGTTAAACACATTTAGAGCCGCAAGAAAGCTTCTTTTTAAATACTGACAGGAGAGATAACCACCCTACATCCTGTGACATTCTTATTCTAGTCTAGTTTCGCATGAAAATTTCTCTCATTGTAACAACCGCAGTATAGTTTGTTCTAACAGAACATTCACGTTTAAGTGAATAAAAGTATTACCTCTCGGTATTAATACTATCTCTGTCACTAATATATATATTCTGTAACTTTGTTTCTGACTTAAGCGCAAGGTTAGCGGTCTAGCTGATTTATATATATATATATATATATATATATATATATATATATATATATATATATATATATACATACACACACAAAATATACACACACACACACACACACACACACACACACATATATATATATATATATATATATATATATATATACGACGGACTTCTCTCAGATTCCGTCTAACAAATCCACTCTCAAATGCACTTGACTAGTACTTTATTTTATCGAACTCGAAAGGATGAAAACCGAATTTGACCTCAGCAGAATTTGGACTCAGAATGTAAAGAGCCAAAACAAATACTACAAGTCATTCTACTCACAAAGTTCTGCCAGCTTACCGCCTTTGAAACTACTATTATACAGTATCTCACAAAAAGATGGGACACATTTTAAACGTAAGTAACTCAGACTAGAAGAAACACATTTATTAAGGAAGTTGCGTACTGGGGTCGATCTAATCGACTGGCCCTACTCCCCAAACATTTCTGGCCTTGTGCTTAGAGTAGAAAAAAAAGCTTAACGAAGTATGCAGTACATAAGCCAGATATATCTCCCACCATGATGAGACACTGTGTATTAAATGCACATTATTAACTCATGATTAAAAACAAAAAAATAGAAAACAATAAATAAAACTTTAGTCCTGCTTTACTGCAACACTTGAATGTATAAGCCAAATATATTGAACTTCGTAAAGTTGATCAATCCTGCCTTTCATAGAACGATATGTTATCAGCCTCAAAGTGATGAAAGTCAAAACTGATAACATCGGTGTTACATAAATAATATCATAGATTATTTACACCGTTTTATCGATCCATTGCGAGTGAATAGTAATACGTCTACATTAGCGGACCATGAACTGGAATAGGTAAAAATACAAAGTAAAGTTTCGTAACATATCTTCTATAGTTTTTGTTCTCTCGAGCGTCTCACATTTCGATATTTTGAAACCTGCAAGTTTTGGCATGTTTCCCTTTGTTTTGTTATTTTTACAGTTGTTACAATTATTGTTGTTGTTACGCTTACTGTTGCCGTGGATGTTTATGTGTAACATTCTTATCAGCTTTGTTCGAGCAGATCTGTGGCAAAGATTTTTAAATATAACGATTCATTCTAACGTGCTACTTTCGTTTTTATTACGAAAAAAAATAGTAGGTTGGGATTTCAAAATATATTTGATGAGGTTGACTTGGTTGGTTGGTTGGTTGGTTGGTTGGTTCGTTCGTTCGTTCGTTGATTGCTGTATAGCCCTAGACGAATCTCAGCTGAGCTGACCAATAATCAACGGCATTGCTTAATCGTGGTCATTATGTCCTTTAAGAATACCTATACGACTACAATAATTGATGTGTTCATTTCTTATTTAGAAAGGTCATGTATAATTTGAGAATGTGCGTTTGTGTGTCTGCGTTTGTCCCCCCCCCCCCCAACATCGCTTGACAACCGATGCTGGAATGATTTTGTATAATGGTATTTGAATATAAACTCAGCAACTTAAAGCTGTGTGCGGTGTAGAAACAAATGTGATATTCAATTAAAACCTGATATATATCACCTTTGTGTTATATTATTCTCGTGTATATGTATGTATGAATGTATGTGTACATACATTGATGTACATACATTGAAATAAAGAAATATGAGGAATACTGTGCCAGGTCTTCTTTCTGGATATACCGGAGATAACTTTAGACGTTTCATTCTGATATGTGATCATCAGAGAAAGTATTAATACGTCGTAAAGATCAAAGTGCTAAGGGATTCGTTTATTAGGTAAATACAATGAATTGTATATTTATTAGCTTACAGAAATAGAATTGTTTAAATATTGAATAACTTTCATGCAACAATCTTAAATATCATTTTAGCGGGATTTTTTTAAAACCAGAAATATTAAAACAGCTCAGTCGAGATTTAATATTCGCTAAAAACAAAATGCAAAAGATATTATATTGTATTATATAAAGATAATCAATAATATATTCCATTTTAGAGAATTTTCAAAGATCAAAGACAATCAGACATGATATTCATCTTATATTATATCTAATGCTTCAATCAGAATACACCGTCAACGTTTAAGTGAGTTTTCTGAATGGTTTTAAACAGGGTAAGAATATCAATATCCATGTTTCGTTTTGCTTTTGTTTATTTTTAGGAATGGACGGTAATTTCATAAAAAAAAATTTTTGTGTGTGTGGTGGGGTGGGGCTTGTTTTTTAAGGTCCCTGATATCAAAGGATAAGGTTTATGATCAGAGGAAATATTTGGCCTGAATGCTTGATTAAAAGGAAAATTATTAAAGGTACACACAAGCCAGCAGATGGCGGTGCCATCTTCAGAACCTGCTTTCCATGTCATCTTTGTCCTTGTCTTCCACGTCACTGTCGTTTTGTCTTCTCCTCTTATTTCAACCTCTACTTTCTTGTTACCTTCCAAATCACAATATCTGTCATCTTTTCCATAGACATAATAACTGTCGTCCTTAATTATGATATCCACATCATCCTCACTATCACGATGTGCACATCATTGCTCATCATTATCGTTATTGTTATTACTTAACCCTAGGTTATACATGAAGGGGCAGAACACCGGTCCACGGCATTTAAGCCTGGGATACTCCTGTATTTTGAGACTATCCAAGACTAAATTATGTACACTTTCATTATGTAAAGCATTTGGTTCTGACCTGGTTTGAGATGGTGCGATTGTCCTACGATGTTAAGCAAGTCCAGTGACCACGCATAAGCTGCCTTTTCGTTATCGCATGTCATTATCATCCGTGTTGTCATCTCCGTTATCTTCATGATTATCACCACCATTATCACTTTACGATCTTTACCACAATCTCCATCATCACTATTGAAGATGTTATCATCCTTATCATCATCGTCGTCGTCATCGCCGTCGACATTGTCATCGTCATCGTCGCTGTCATCATCATCATCATCATCAGCAACAACAACAAAAACAGCCACAGCCACAACTACACCAACAACACCATCACTAAAATGTTCCTAGTCGCCGTCGTCCATCCCCTTCTCATTATTATTAAATAATAATTATAGTGATAATGTTGATATTTATCATTTTCATCTAAATTTAGGCGGCATACGACATCAAAGGAGGAAAAAGCAGACTATAAAATGAAAAAGTATCAAAACTCAATATATGCGCACGTAAGATTTGTGGGTGTGCGTGTGTGTATGTGTGCTATTTTGCGAGTGTGGGTATATCGATCTGTCTTGACTTGTTACATAATGGAAACGTTGAAGATCTTCTTCTTCTTCTTCTTCTTCTTCTTCTTCTTCTTCTTCTTCTTCTTCTTCTTCTTCTTCTTCTTCTTCTTCTTCTTCTTCTTCTTCTTCTTCTTCTTCTTCTTCTTCTTCTTCTTCTTCTTCTTCTTCTTCTTCTTCTTCTTCTTCTTCTTCTTCGTCGTCGTCGTCGTCGTCGTCGTCGTCGTCTCCTGCTGCTGCTGCTGCTACTATTACTGCTTATAGCATCATCATTATTATTATTAATAATATTATTATTTATAGAAACCTATAATGTATCTATATCTTTTTAAAATGTTGCTTTTAGAAACACACACACACACACACACATACACACACACACATCCATACTTATATACGCATACATATTTATATATGCATACATTCATATATAAATATATTTATACATATATATATATATATATATATATATATATATATATATATATATATATATATATATATATATATATATATATATATATATATGTACATATATATGTATGTATATATATACATAGTAAAATGTATATATATACATAGTAAAATGCTATTATAATCTACATAGTCTACTACTACTACTACTACTAATACAACTGCTGCTGCTGCTGCTGATGATGATGATGATAATAATAATAATAATAATAATAATGATAATAATAATAATAAAAATAATAATAATAATAATAATAATAATAATAATAATAGTAATAATAATGATAATAATAATAATAATAATAATAATAATAATAATAATAATAATAATAATAATAATAATAATAGTAATAATAATAACGATAATGTTATCAGCAACAGCTCAGTTGCAATAACTCTACATCAATACCTTTTGTGTTCATGATGTTGTAATTTCTTTCTGTCACTGCTGTTGTTACCGCTCTAGTTTTTGTTGTTGATGCCATTGTTGTTATTGCTAGCAGCCCTGTCATTGGCTGCTGCTGCTGGTTGTACTGGTAATGGTGGTAGTTGTAGTATTATCTCTATGCATTTGTAGTTGCTCACATAATTGTGATTTGTCCAAAGTTGATGCCGTTATTATTATTATTATTATTATTATTATTATTATTATTATTATTATTATTATTATTATTGTTATTGTTATTATTATTATTAGGTTTATTTGTTCAGACGTTCATAGTGTCTATATTGTTTATTTATTGAATATATTTTTTTCATTCTTCTATCTCGCTTTATCCATTTCAGAATCCTTTTTATTTTTTATTTTTGCTTAAACCATACATAAACACATACACGCATGTAAATAATACATACATACATGCATACTCCCATATTTTATACATGCGCGCACACATACATACATACGTACATACATCCATACACATATGCATACGTAAATGTATACAAACATACGTGCACAAATGTATGCATGCTTGCATTCATGCATAATTGTATATTATTATACATCAATATCTATTTCAATACACAGTTGCACACGGACACACACACACAAGACATATATGATATGCATATAACGATACATGTATAAATACGCACGTATTAGTATGAATTTATGTGTATGTGTGTTTGAATTATTGAAGCTAATAATATAGATAAATTAATAAATAAGTAAACAAAATCTTCTGCGTAACGTTAGTAATTTTTAACAATGCTGCTGATATACATACATACATATATATATATATATATATATATATATATATATATATATATATATATATATATATATATACATACATACATACATACATACATACATATATGTATATATATAAATATATGATGTATATCTCGTCTCCACCACTACCACATTCAATCCGGTTTTGTTCAATACAGGTGTTGTATTTCGTTGTCATGAATAAGGCTAGCAATAATTACAGGCATTTTCGATAGAGTAGATGTCGATGAGGAATTATTATGTAGTTGTAGATGGGGCTGCAAGCAAAAGCAAAAGCAAAAGGTGAACAATAACAACAACAACAACAAAACTGTAAATCAGAACAGAGAAGCTGTGAAATTTTAAGTGAAAGATTCCAGGTTGTTTGTTAACTTTGCTAGCATTATTAACTTGAAGCTTGTCTCTCCTGCCTAAGATTTATTGTTCCTCTATGGTAAGTTCATTTGTTCTGTATTATTTTATCTATCTCTCTCTCTTACTCTTTCTTTTTTCTGTCTTTCTTTCTCTCTCTTTTTATCTCTCTCTCTTTATTTTTAGTGTGTGTGTGTGTTACTACCTTTATATATCAGTATATTCTTCCGTCAGTAAATTGTCTATATAACTTCATCAAGGAATATCCCGTGCTGGTTGCATCCCTGGACAACAGCTATTTATTTATTTATCTATTTATTTATGTTAAGGGCCAATAGTTGCACATGGCAGCAAGCTTTACCTCTTTTCTCCGTGTTATCGATGTCCCCAAGACCAGAGCAAATGGTCACACAACATAGAAACAGTGTCATCGCAGGCCAACGCGAAATGTATAGAAAGGAGACAAGTAACGCAAAATATTTTCTCCAACACTGTAACAAACTACTCAAAGTCGTATCCTGGGCTGCTACGTTATTTTATTGCCCCCGAAAGGAGGAAAGACAAAATGACCTCGGTCGTGTTTTGAACTCAGAACATATATATCCGGAACAAATGCTGCAAAATATTTTGTTTGATATTTTATTACATCGGCCAATTCACCTCCGTTTTTCTGAGTCTGTCTAATTTTGCACCTAAGCATGTATGCCACCTGCAACATATCTGAAAGACATTACGCGATGATAGTGTAAGGTTAAGTTGTACAACCTTCTAATAACATGGCAACAATGTTAGGAGGCCACCTTTAACTTGTCACACATGTTGACTAATATAAATTTTGTGGTTTCATTCAAGGAATATTGGTGTGTCATTCGTATATAAAGTTCTAAAGCATTTCCGACAGTAAAGACTATATAACTGTCGATCGAATACCGTGCTTTGGTACAACTATGCAGAAATACCATGGACATACAACAAACACAAGAACGATGAAATTATGTTATTTGTTGTTGTTGTTGTCGACGTTGCTGTTTTTGCTACTGCTGCTGCTGCTGCTACTACTACTACTACTACTACTACTACTACTACTACTAATGTTGTTGTAGTCGTCGTCATCGTCGTCGTTGTTGCTGATGTTTAGTTCTAGATTAGCCTTGGTCGAGCAGCTCTATGATCCAAAGACATTTTGCATGTGCCTTTCACGTCTTTATTTTTATGCCACCATGATTACTTAATCCAGCAGGAAACTCCTTGTCTTTTCTGAAGAATGCAGAATATGATTTGATATACACTTAATTGCAATATCTAGCACGTAGAAGGACCACATTGAGTCTCCCTAGTTGATAGCAGTTAATGAACTAATCACTATGGAAAAAAAAAAATTTTTCTTTCCACGTTTCCTTTAAGTAGATAATTATACAGGAGACAATATATTTAAGAATTTAGAAATAATCTTGGTTCCAATTTATTTATTTATATTAAAGACCAGCTGTTGGTCATGGAAACTAACTTCGCCTGTTCCCAGTGTCCGACAAAATGTTTCACCGTATTTATACCAGCCTTTTGGTTTTATTCTCCAGTTCAGTTTTGCTTTTCATTCTTCTAGGGTCGACAAATAAAACACATCAGTCTTCCAGGTATCTTCATGCAGAAGTGCGTGGTTAAGAATTTCGAACGATTTTCCTTAGCGTTGTATGTCCTATAGGGTTAATTGTGTAAGCCCCACAGTATTATTGTAAAACCAAATTTTCTTGTGAAACCAGAAGCAAGATACAAGATTTCATTAACTATAAATAACTAGGTCTGTAGAGCGTACGTCATTCTGCCTGACGTAAGTCGAAAGAACAAAAGTACCCGCTATTCAGCTTTGGCCAAATGTACTTCCAACTGTAGAAGTTACGTTCGGATTACACACTGCGTTTCAGCAGTACATATTACACACATGTAGGTGTAACGAATATGTCTGCATCTAACCATCATGAACATGTCTTCAAACCAATAACCAAAGGGAAGCAACAGAAAATCGTAACATATTACAATTCAAAGTAAATCGCAGAAGAATTGTCAAAGAAATCGATAAGAGACTTTCTGGAGTTCAAGACACAGGAAGAAACTGACCCTCCTCTAAAATTCAGAACTCACAACGCAATCCACGAGGTTGGGAATTGTCCTTGTCATTGGGTCTATGTTAAAAATTGTAATTAAATGACGCAATTATTATTGTTACTGATTTAATTTGCTGTAGATATTCCCTATTCGCACATACACATACTTATGTATGATCAAAGTCGATCCAGCTTGTGATCATACTTTCTTGTCGTCTAAAAGTACATCATGTAACAGTACTGATTCCATAGAGGTATGAATGAAGTTTCTCTTAAGGTCATCAGACAGTGGGCTTCCAGATGACACTGAGCACATTAACAACATACTATTTTCGGCATCCTGAAATGGATCGGTCGTCCATCACTCAGCTCTGTGCAGACATGTGATGTTACCTAGCTGAACCCACAGACCCTAAGTAGGATCGATGTGATTAGTGTGACTGAGTCGGAAAAAGAAACCAAGCAAACTTGGTTACCGAGAAATTTCTCCAAGAGCGGGTAAGGAGAAAGTCAATATACCCCAGGCTTACAAAACGTGGCGAACGTTCTGTAAAGTCTTTCAGGATGATTTGAAGAAATCTACGGGTGACATGTGTGACAGTATCTTTTCCAATGAGTAATAGAAGGAGTAATTTTAGTACATGCCTTGTTTTCGGGACAGAAAATGAAGCAAAACGGCAAACAGTTTCCGCAAGATTCACATCCGGTCATACGTCCGTACATGAACCAGCGAACCATAAGGGTGACAATTAAGAGTATTTCACGTGATATTGACTTTTGGCTTATTGTCGACTTTTTAGTGCAATGTAAGGTGTTCCTAAGTGAGGAAGTGACAAGAATTGATATGCGGTTAAGTTTTGGTGGGATCAGGATGAAGTTGCACATCCTTAGAACCCCTGAAGACTACTGAGCCATTCTAGACTGTGTCTCGTCGTAGGCACAGAAGCACGAGCAATAATCCTGGTGGCTAAGAGAAAAAGCACGACGGTCAAATTTGTGACGTAAAATGTCACTTAAAAGCTTTCTGCCTCAAGGAGTAGGAATGTTAGAGAAAGACAGAGAACGATACAACAAAAGAATTGGAAATAGAAGTAGATTCTGTGGTTCCAGATCAAAATGCACCGCTAGTCGAAGCATCGGAAATAGCGGAAGAAACGTCTCATCCTTGGTGCAGTACTGGGTAATGTTGAACACCATCTCAGGAGGTCCCTTTGCAGCAACAGAAAACAAATAAAGTCCGGGAAGGAATAAAAGGGCCTTTCTAAGAAAAAAATTTAAAAGAACGATGAAACAGGAAGTTGATGACACAAAGCAAAATACACTCATCCCGATCTACAGAATTACACGATGTCCACGATCGGGAAGTTGAGCAACATCTACCTCAGATTAGAGGTGTGCATCAATAAAATCGATAACCAGGGAGATGTACTGTATGAAGACAAAAAGTTAAAGCCATTATACAGAAGACATGCTGCCGATAGAATATTGGTGAAAGTTATATAAAAATTTACCACAGCCTGAAAAGAGATGGGTGTTTTTTTTAGTAAACTCCAAAAATACTCGCGGGTATTTTGAGGTAAATAAATTTCAATTTGAGTTGTGGAATGCAAGTAGAGAGAGGAGATGTCTAAGTGTGGGGAAGAGACTTTCCCCATGACTCATTGAAATCCAGTTATTCGAGATATGATGGAAGACTTAAAGGCCCTAGACGACCAATTTGGGATAAAATCGGTTTAAGATCAGATTATGCTGAACCTGCGAAAGACAGAATTTTATTTAAAATTGAAGAACGCTACTACGAAGAATTTTATGTAAAGCACCTTCAAAATGTAGGCCTTTTTTCTAGGCCATTTTTTCTAATCCTAACCCCGAAATCGCTGAAGGGCATTTTTTGAAACAAGAAGTTACGTGGACGATGATATCAGAAAAATGTTGGCAGACAGAGAGAGGATCAAACCTGAAACTAGTCATAATCCAAGTTAATTACATATTTGTAATCCATGAAGAGTTTCCAATATTGCTTCCAGTTTTTTTATTCAAAATATATCTCATGTTAAATATTGTGTACTTTAGATGATAATTATTTGGCGAGTTTTTAATGTATACCCACTTTTTAATATATTTATTGTACAACGTCGTTGCCTCCAACCTCGTTTTTACACAACTAGTTCTTTTACCCTTACACATATTGTTCGCCCATTTTCTAATGTTCTATTTGTATGTATGAGCTATTGTGGATAACAATATATTATTATTATTATTATTATTATTATTATTGTTGTTGTTGTTGTTGTTGTTGTTGTTGTTGTTGCTGTTGTTTAAGGCGGAGAGCTGGCAAAATTGTTAGCACGCCGGGTAAAACGCTTAGCGGCATTTCGTTCGTCTGTACGTTCTGAGCTCAATTTCTGCTGAGACTTTGCCTTTCATCCTTTCGGGGTGGATAAAATAAGTGCCATTTGAACACTGGGGCCGATGTAATCGACTCATCCTCACCTCCCTCAAGCTGCCCTTGTGGCAAAAATTTGAAATGCTTAGCGGTATTTCGTCCGTCTTTACTTTTTGAGTTCTAATTCCGCCGAGGTCGACTTTGCTTTTCATCCTGTCAGGGTCGATAAAATAAGTACCAGTTGACTTTTGGGGCTGATATAATCAACTTTCCCCCTCCCCCTAACTTTCTGGCCTTGTACCAAAATTTGAAATCATTATTATTATTATATCATTATCATTTTGACAGAATATATGATGTTAGTGACTAGAATTAGGTAATTTATGGATATAATATTATGTCACACGTTTCTTTGTCCAACAGCTATTTGAATTTAGTTTTACATTTCTTCATAGTGAATTCTGTAATTAAGGATGCGTTATACACTGCCACTTATCTTATCGTTTCTATCACTATATTACCTATATTACATCTTCATTAATATAACTAGAATGCTTAGAAATTCGAAAGAGTCTTTTTTGTTTTGTTTTTTTTTATAAATCCCCATCATTAAATCTGTTCTGTTTTTGTCTCTTCTAGCTGCTTCGTAATCGCTGACATCAGTTTAAAGTTTGAATGTCCATTAACAATTTTGGTGAATATCTATCAGATATAATCTACATTATAAACATGACTTCAAGATAAATACTCTATTATTATAAAATAAAGGCATAAATAAATATTGTTTAGATAGCTATCTCCATGAAAAGCATTACGGTTATCATTCCATCGCTATTACGGCCCATTTCTACAGTATATCATTCGAACATTGTATTTTAATTTCTTTAACCTTACTACCACATGTCTTATCTGTTGTACACTTCTCTTCTCTTCCTTTCGTTTTTATTTGTCTTTACATTACCTAAATCTTTCTATTCTTTTCTTCATTGATTTTTTTTTCTAGGTTTTATTTATTTATTTATCTGTTTTATTCGATTATCGCTTTAGCTTCCTCTCATGACATATCTCCTTATTTTTCTACTTTCACTTTATTTAATCTGCTTCTTATCTCTCATTGTAACCTCTTCTTCTTCTTCTTCTTCTTCTTCTTCTTCTTCTTCTTCTTCTTCTTCTTCTTCCAGCTTTCTTTCTGTCTTTCTTTCTTTCTTTCTTTCTTTTCTTCTTTCTTTCTTCCTTTCTTTCTTTAATTATTCCTTTCCACCGTTTAATGAAGAACATGCAGCTGTTAAAGAAATTGAGAGAACAGTCACCACTTTGGGAATCGTAGTGAGAGTTATCGACAGTTATTGATATTAATCCACTTCGTAAAAATAGATAATAAAAAACACTTTTTAACCATAGGCTAACTTCAGTGGAGTAGGCCTCTTACCAAAGACATTCCATCCGTGACGATCCTTACTTTTTTACGCGGTCTATCTAACTTTGCATTTTCCAATGTCCTTGATTGCTTTAAAATACACTTTTGTGTGAAATCAAAATAGATTTGGCTGCTGTGACGTCATAGATGTTCCTTTGTATGGTGTTTCGTGTTATGTTCAGATATAACACTCCGTTGTTGAGGGTTCTTGCGCAGCCTTGAATCTTCCTCATTCAGGAGACTCTTTATCACAGGATACAAATTACGACTATTCCATCTACTTTTTAGTGCACCCCGAGACGACCTTATTCGAAGTGCAATGACTCTGGGTTGCGGTTGAAGTGTAAAGTGGTACCTATTTCTAACGGGTTGAACTACAATACAGCAGTGTATGTGACAGTGTACTAAGAAGCTTACTTCCTAACCACATGGTTCCGAGTTCAATTCCACTGTGTAGCACCTCGGCCAAGTATCTTTTACTCTAACCACGGACCGACCAAAAGCTTGTAAGTGAATATGGTAGACGTAAACTAAAAAAGCCTATCGTATACATGTGTGTGTGCATGTGTGAACGAGCATATATGTGCGCGCGCGTGTATTTGAGTCTGTGTTTTCTTCCACCGCCGCTTGACAACCGATGCTGGTTTGTTTACATCCTCGTAGCTTAGAGTTTCGGCAAAAAGAATGTACAAAAAGAATCCGATAGTTTAAGTATCAGGCGTAAAAAAAATATATATAAATACTGAAAGTTTGACTGGTAGTTCCTCAAAGCAACGCTCCAATATGACCGCAGTGTAATGACTGAGACAAAAGATAAAGACACGTATGATTTTAACACATTATTAGTGTTACCTGAATCACTTATGTCAAATTTGCGAAACCTCATTAACTTTATGTATTACCATTGATACTGTCAACGGCAATGAGTGAAAGAATCTATCAAGGGTGGTAGACTACTGAATTACTTTCGTTGCTGTATTTAGTTATATCGTTACGTTAACTGTATTTAGTTATATTTATTCCTGCGAATAAAGTTGACCAGGAGTTAAGCAATAAAAAAACACCTCATACATTGAAACTCAGCTACCTAGAATTTAATTAGATGAATAAAGCAAATTTCTCTGCTATCAATAAGAATTTTGAAAATGATACCACCACATCATTTTCACTTTGCCATTCCGCTTTCGAACTCGGTAAATACCAACGAACCATTTACGTTGATAATTTCATGTTATCGTCTATCAATATTTTGGGCTTGTGCCTAAAGCAGAGATCTAAATTTCTGTGACTCTCTGTTACATTCTTCTGATTTCTATTCCTACAGCTATCGTTGTAAGCTTTCATTCTCCTGAGATCGATAAAGAAGTACCAGTAGATATTTAAACGTGCATTGCAACCCAGTAAAGTACTAGTTTCAAATGTTGGCATAAGGCCAGCAATTTCAGGAGAGGGTTCAAGTCGATTACATCGACCCCACTGTTCAGCTAGTACTTATTTTATCGAACCCGAAAAGATGAAAGGCAAAGTCGACCTCGGTGGATTTGAACTCAGAACATAAAGACGGACAAACATTTTACCCAGCGTGCTAACGATTCTGCTTGGCCTGCGCCTTACCGCCTAACAAAATATCTACACGTTACAGCATATATTCAAACCTTTACTGACAACCCAATGCCAGGGCCTTTATGTGGTTTATAGAATTTTGTAGAAATAGTTATCAAATCTCTCTCTATATCGCAAATTTAAAATAAAATTAAGACACAGTAGATAATGTGATTGGATGGTCTCGGACGAAAGGCGTTTAATCAGAGATTCTCGCGAGAAAGGTGTCCTGGTGTTAAGCAACAAAAACATCACATCCTTTGAAACTCAACTACCTAGAATTTAATTATACGATTAAAGCAAATTTCTCTGCCATCAATAAGAATTTTGAACATTTAGACCAGTTGTTCTCAACCATTTTCGTACATTTGGACCCATTTGATTACTCTTTCATTCTAATGGATCCCAGAATAGCCATTCGATGTTTAAAAGCTAGTTTTACAGATACTTCTTTCAAAATTCCTATTTTATTTTTCACGCATTCACTTGCGTAGATTTGCAATAACTCTCGCTGAGAGAACATGTTTCAGTGGCTGGAAACATGTTAAACTACGTAAACGTTAAAGAAACTGTTTTCTGCAATCAATAAACTTAAAGCAAAATTGTTTCATGAATCTTTGCGATACTACTGTAGATTCCCAATTTACTATTTTGCTTGTGTGGAACCCAAAAATCTTACATAGACCACAAGGGGGTCACATGAATCCCGGTTGACAAATAGCGATTTTGACTAATATTCCATTTCTTTTCAAAATTGCTCTGTTCCAAACAGTAATCCATTAGTCTACATATTTAGTTATTCATAGATTATGCAGGGTGTCCACAAAGTCTGGGTACATGGGGATTAACACATACTTTAAGAAATTATTATTTCTTATATTTAATTGTTTATGTTATGATTTTCTTTACTCCATGTAGCCAGACTTTGTGGACACCCTGTATATAAATCATCAACAGCTTATTTTCAGTGAAGGGTGGGATATGCATGATCACATTTTCCCTCTCCGACAACGTAGTTATTGACATAATACTCTATTCATAAATATAATTTCCGTTGACGTTTGCTGTAACGTTTGTAATTTGCACGTGCCAGTGAATTGTGACTCTTAATATGGTCTTGCGCATGGGAAGTGCATCGATGGCATTACTGTCGCAAACACATGCTCGTATATAGCAGCTGACGTAGAAGCATAGACACAATGACTCTGACATATAAGTACGTATGTATATGTGTATACATATATGTGTTTATGTGGGGCGTGTATGTGTATCTGTGTGTGTGTGTGTGTGTGTGTGTGTGTGTGTGTGTGTGTGGATATATTTACGTATATATGCATTTGCTTCCCAAGCACATAGTTATAGCCTCGTCAATGGATTTGATAAACGGAAGCTCACAGATAACCATCGTATATATATATATATATATATATATATATATATATATATATATATATATATATGGGGGGGTGCATGTGATTATGTATATATGTATATATATGTGTGTGTATCTTTGTGTCTGTGTTTCTCTCCCATCCTCACTTGATACCAACCGGTGTTGGTGTGCTTATGTCCTGTAACTTAGCGGTTCAGCAAAAAGATACTGATAGAATGAGTTCCAGGCATTTATGACAAAAAAGTACTGGAGTCTATTCGTTTGTCTCAAAATTCTCCAAGATGGTGCCCCAGCATGGCCGGAGTCTAATGACTGAAATAAATGAAAGATAAAAGATATATATAAAAGAAGCAACAACCAGAAGTTGTTCCAATGGTCCCACAAAAGAATGGAGCCCCTACCCCTATGAACAACCAGGCTGATAAGGATAGGGAAGATGAAGGAACAACCAGAAGTCCCTCTGATCCAGTGGTCCCACAGAAGAATGGAGTCGCACCCCTGCGGACAATCAGGGGAATGTAAGGGCTACCACCAGTAAAGGAAGGAAAGACCATGAGCGAAAGCATAAAAAAGAAAAAGGAGAAGGAAAAGAAGAAACAACTAAAACTGAAACCCAAAACCGCCAAACAAAAAACAACCAAAATGTGGGGGCTCCAATGGAATCCCCCAACTGTAGAAAAGATAAAAAATTTGGAGTAAAGATGAAGACGTGCAAATTTTACAAGTGCGCGCGCGCGTGTGTGTGTTTATATATATATATAGAATAATATATAAGTTGAATAAATTTAAAACAGTTTGATTTTCACGTCTTTTATTATGGTATTTTAACAAAATTAGCGCTTTCATACAAAGTGTACTCACAAGATTTTAAATGTGTTTAATTGACAGTTGAGGTTTTGACAACTTTAGTACCTCTTAGAAGGCTCCAACCAGCTGAATTTTAGAGCGTTCTAAGAGGTACTAAAGTTGTAGAGAGCTCAACTGCCAGTTAAACACATTTAAAATCTTGTGAGTACAATATGTATGAAAGCGCTAATTTTGTTAAAATACCATAATAAAAACGTGAATACCTGACTATGTTTTAACTTTATTCAACTTATATATACATATAGATATGCATGTGTGTGTGTGTGTTTATATATGTATGAACGTATATATGTATAAAGTATTTTTTGGAAAACTGCCAGTGCTACACTCCACCGTTCCTCGAGGTGTATTCGTGTGATCTTTTCAGAAGATATGAATTGTGAAAGACAGTGGAGGCGTTATTTCCAGACATAACACTTCTGCTAACTTTCAGATCTGCAACGTCATAAGTTCATACGTTATGTAAGTATATGATATTCTGATTAAAGAAGAAATTGATCACAGATTTTCCAATAAATATATACTCTATTTCTCAAAGTTCTCTTTTCTTTCGACCCTATTCATGAACGTGTATGTATGTGCGTGTGTGTATATATATGTAAACACACACACACACACACACACAGTGTGTTCTGGCTAAATTTGACAGTTTGACAGTTTGCCAAAAATAAAAGAATTTAAAAAAATCAAAAATATCAGCTTGATCATGGCAGGGAGTTAAAAGTCTTACTCGAAATATCGGCCCTCAGCTTCCACTACAAACTCAACGAGGCTCCGAAACCTGATGCATGCTTTCCTCACTTTGTTCCCGGAAAGATCTTCGAACACCTCCTTGATCTTTGCCAGTAGCTTGACCATGGTATTCTAAGGCAACGTGGTTAGTGTTTTTCTTAACCGCGCTCCACGAATAATAGTCCATGGGATTATGATTAGGGGAATCCGGAGGCCAAATGTTGGAACTCTTGAAGTCGCAGAATTTCTCCGATAATCCCTGTTGTCTCTTTCCATGGATATAGCGAGGAGTCAAACCCATCTGCCACACGCATGACCTTCCAGTAGCAACCCTCTCTAGCCAGAGATTGACCACAGTCTTCAACGGCTTCATATAGCTGTCTAAACTGAGCCTAAGGCTTTGATCAAAGATGTGGAGATAATCTCCATTGTGCGGACGCAGTCAGAATGCCTGCTGTGTCTCTTCTTGCTGGCTACAGCTTCGTAGTTTCCATTGCTGCTATCTATGTCACATCTTACAGCCGTTAAAGTGTGCACAGAGCATTGAGCAGCAGTTGTGATACTCAAAGCGAGTATTCATGATACAAGTAACGCTTTTCCAATAGTCATGTCTTCCAGTCCTCCACGTCAGCTAACATTTTCTCCACTACATCTTTAACAATTTTTTGTTCTCCATCGCCGTTGACTATTCACCAATACATCAAGCTGATCCTGAAAAGAAGGGACATAAAAATCGTCAAATTTAGACCTAAAACTCTGTATATGCATACACATATGTTTATATACGTATTTATATGAATATATGAGCATTTCATATATGTGTGTTTGTGTGGTTCATTTACTATTAGTTAGAACTATACTGTTAGTATATCATCTAATACATTCCAAATGCTGCATTATTCGGAATCTGAATAATATCGACAGGATTTGCGTGAAATGTGTTCCTTGTACACGTATTGAAGAAATGGTAAGCATCCACTACCACGTTTGCTCTTTATAACAAAACTTTCGCAAGATTTTTCATTCAAATGAATTGAAAGACTTCGTGACTTGAGAAGAAAGTCTAAGACGTCAGGGGTGACAACTGATTCAAGTAAGTGTTCTAGGAAATTGTGTCAGATAAGTTGTACTTTCTGTTGAGAGCTATGTTCAATATGCCTCTTTCCCTGGCCAGTATTAGACGGTAGGCTTGGTATCAAAAGGCTTCCTGAAATCGTACACTGAACCCGGACAATTAATTCGTTGCAGTTACATTGTAGACAGTTGAAATATGTATACTATTTACATTTATTTTAGAAAGTATTTGCAATTTATGCTACTACATTTCATAAACACTTCACTGCCTTACGTCAGAAGCGTGGTCAGTTACATTATCCGGTACATTCGCTTCAAAGTTTCAGACACAATATCGGCGGCAAGCCGGAACAGTTTGTGATTGCGTAGCTTAACTCATGAGTAAATATGTTATATGCACTTCGTGAACTTATAAATAACGTACCTGGAACACACGCATATATACATGCACACTCATATATACGTAGTATATGAACCTATATACATGTATAGGGATATAAACATAATATATACGTGTGCGTGTGTATGAATATATATATATATATATGTGTGTGTGTGTGTGTGTGTGTGTGTGTGTGTGTGTGTGTGTGTGTGTGTGTATATATATATATATATATATATATATATATTTACGCCGGTCAGGTGGCTACTGGTAACATGTAACGCAGTACAACCTGCTGTATGATCGGATCGTCGGCGATGAAACTGGCAACACCGCCAGGTTTGTTTGGTGAGGAGGGTGTTTGTTGCGAGACGAAAAACAAGACCCGCCAAAGAGCGGAGGAACTCATGAGTAGTCAACGGCCATCTTACAAACATGTGTACATATGTATATACCGTTTTTTATATATTCTTATGTGTATATATGTGTATTTATATATATATATATATATATTAACTATATTTAAATCTTATTTCATATATATTTTTACATTACACATCTTTTTATTTTTTATATATATATGAGCTGCTCCGCGTCGGACATCGGAATGATATTTAATAACACTATGGAGCATTTGGGTGTCGGTTTAATGTGTAGCACGAGATAGCCTGCATCATGGGCAGGCAGAAGATCTAACCTTAACCCTAACCCTAATCTACTTAAGAGAAGGAAATCTCCAAAATAAGACTTGGGGCCTGGGAAGTTCCCGGTTTTGTCAATTCTCATGTCACATCGGTGAAAGTCTTGTGGTCCAATGGGTGGTGGGTAGTGCAGTGCAAGTTACACCCATTGAATATTATTCATCTGCACAGGTACTTCTTGTAACAAATCTTAATAAAATCATCGAATTAGTTGGCAGAAACTGAAAAATGCACTTGCAACTTACTTTGAAATGTCTCAAACAAATTCATTAAATGGCAAAAAAAAAACAAAAAACGGTGGGAACTTAGTTGCCAGCCCAATATATATATATATATACATATATATATATATATATATATATATATATATATATATATATATATATATATATATATATATATATATATATATATATATATATATATATATATATATATATATATATATATATATATATATATATATATATATATATATATATATATATATATATATATATTATTTAAAAGAGTTCCAACTCTGTCTGTTTTTTATTTATATTCTTGTAAAATTTATGTGGGATATAGAATATGGAATATATAATATATAATATAAAAAAGGATGGATGGTACAATGAAATGAAGTATTGAATGTCTTATTGAATATATGGAATATGTCTTATTGAATATATGAAATATTGCGTGTTCAATATAAAGGATTAAATATATAAATATATAAAGGCGAATATGTATTTTCTATACT
>NC_142929.1:148763931-148796431 GCF_046866305.1 Octopus bimaculoides | reverse complement strand
GTATGTGTATATATATATATGTATATATATGTATGTATATATATGCATACACACATATATATATATATATACATATACATATACATATACACACACACACACACACACATATATATATATATATATATATATATATATATATATATATATATGAATATATGATTTTGTGCGCATATAATCTTTGAAGGAACTCATTCCATTGTAAACATAATTGATATATACATATTTTGATGTGTAGTAACTACAGCATGTGATTAATTATTGCTTTGGGAGTATATTGGGAATTCAAAACCTTAGAATTAGCCATTGATTAATAACTAAAGAAAATATATTATGTGTACGTATGTATGTATATGTATATATGTATGTATGTATGTATGTATGTATGTATGTGTGTATGTATGTATGTATGCTTGTATGCATGTATGTTTACATGTGTGTATGTAAAATGATGTATGTAATATAATATTCGTATGCAATATATATATATATGTTCATGCATGTATAATATATATATATATATATATATATATATATATATATATATATATATATATATTGTATATCATACGGTCCGACGAGCTTTTACCAGCGGGCTAGTTCGATTTTATATATTTACTTTCGCTTTCTATTTCACATGGTATTTGATATTTTCAGCATAACATGTTTTCCTTCTTTGCCTTCCATTTTATATTATTTTAAATTGTATACCTGTTTTGATCGTTCTTCGTTTTTCAAGTTTATTCGGTGCACATCGGTTGTTAAGTCTGCTATGAAGATATACAATTATAATTTTCCCCCTGAATTCCTTCCCCAAACTAACCTATTTTAAATATATCTTCGTTTCTTTTGAAAGTCTGCGGTATGAAATGTGGTTTGCACCCCACCCTCTGCTCCGCCTTCCTACTAATCTCAGAGCAATAGGTGACCTTTCGTACATCATGAACAGATGTTCTTCGGCACTTGAAAACGTTTCTCGGAAATAAGATTATCGCACTCCACAGAATCGGAAACAAAAGCTTAATTGCTAATCATATGTATATCGACTTTCCTCAGCAGTCGCTTTAGACCTCTGTCTGTCGTCAGAATTTTCTTCAGACTCCGCCCCGTCCGCTTAGAAGACCGACAATTCTATGTTATCTCTACAAAATGTTTTCCCTTCTCCTCTGTCAACGAACTTTAAAACAATTACTCTCACCACCACAGCCACATCGGCACAATCTACTTTAATCATTCACCACCGACGCGACACGACCCTACACTTCTCATAAACCTTCACATTCCAAACTTTATATACAGCCAACCTCTAAAGTTTTCCTCACCTCTAGGCTGTTAGCTACTTCGATCAATGAAACTTTATCTGTACCCTACTCTTGACTCAACACTTTGAACACCACCACACCAACACCAATGTCACAACAGAAAGAAGAATAAGAAAAAAGTCAAAAGAAAACAAAATGCTACTACAACAACAGTATTATCGTATTTACACTAATTATTCTTGATTTAAAACATATTAAGATCTAAATTTTCAGTTTAAAGTATTTAGACAAAATATCCCTGTTAAACGTTTTTAGACAAAATATCCCTGTTAAAAGTTTTTAGACAAAATATTCTTGTTAGAATGTCTCCTGCCATACTTTGGTATTAATTTCTTAAACATTGTTTTGCAGGTGAGGGATATAGATCCAATTGAATAGATTCCCGTGGATACTTATTTCTTCGATTCCAAATAACCAAAAGGTAAGAACTCTTCTAATAGTAGCTGAATGAACAACAAAATCAAATATTGTAGGCTTTCGTTTTTATTGTTTATGTCGAAGTTGAAGATCTCCGTGTCTAATAGAAGGAAAGAATAATAGTATCTTCAATAACCCTAACCCTAACTTGAATGCTTGCAATAAGGTGGACTTCGTTAGAGTCACCTAGAAACTAGAAGGTGAATCAAATTGAACAATGGATTAAGTCTCCATGTTAGAATAAGGATAATCTTTCCAACAGCCTTTCATACGATTTTTAATTTTATTTAGTTATATATTCACTTTGATTAACCTAAGACTATGGTGGAATATAGTCAACTTGTTCCCCCAAACCGTTCTTCGTTAGATCAAACAGGCGAATGTCAGAAGGCTGTGATGCATGGTTAATGAAGGACCACTAATCAACCCAGCTTGTCGGTTGTTTGATTTGTCACCTGAGAGGTATGCATTCACACATTGTCATGGTGAATGTAGATCGTTCACAGATTTTTCTTCAGTCACTTCTTCCTAATGGCTTCTCAGACCTTTTTTTGAAGTTTAATCTTATCAATCGCTGCTCACGGTACAGCAACATTCTATAAAATAAATAAAATCACGTTCATGCTTACCACTGGCTCTCAAGCTTCTCATGCCTTGGAGAAAAAGTGTGACGTTATTTCATGGGCTGAGCTTTCGTTTCTGAATCGAAAAAAATGGCCATATTTCATCGCCTGTAACCAGATCGAAAAAGAAATCTTGTCTTGATAGGCTTCAAATGCGTTTAACAGATCAGAGTAGACTTCCAACTTGTCTTTCAAATCGGCGGCAAACTGCCTGGGTAATCACTTTGCACAAATTTTCTGATACACAAAATCTTCTGCAATCTTCCATGATGCAGTAACTACAATCTGGTTGCGTAACTTCACAGACTGTGTCCGCACAATCACTTCATCCATACCTAGTGACTCATATCAATGGTCGCAGTTGATAGAGACAATATAGAGGTTGGAAGACCATCACTTATTCCTTTTCAGGATTTTGTCATCGAACTGTTGTCATGATGAGTGATTCACTTACAGATTCAGTCGAATGTATCGTCTTTCGTATTTGTTTCATTGACATCTAACTGTCAAACTGTTATTTACAGGAAATAGATGTGGAGCAAACACCAACCTGTGTGTATGTGCATGCACTCCCAGCTTATGGAATGAACATCTTACAGCTTCGGTCATTTGTAGTATATTTTCTCTGTAAATTCCATGAAACGGGGAAGTCAATAATAAAAGAAAATCAACCCCTTTATAGCAAGGTTTTCAGGAGTGCCAGCACTTCTGTAACGCGGAGCATGCCTGTATTTGAAGGTTTCTGTACAGCTCGTTGTTGGCACTCCGTCGGTTACGACGTCGAGGGACCCAGTTGATCCGATCAATGGAACAGCCTGCTCATGAAATTAACGTTCAAGTGACTGAGCACTCCACAGACACGTGTACCCTTAACGTAGTTCTCGTGGATATTCAGCGTGACACAGTGTGACAAGGCTGACCCTTTGAATTACAGGCACAACAGAAACAGGAAGTAAGAGTGAGAGAAAGTTGTGATGAAAGAACACAGCAGGGTTCGCCACCATCCCCTGCCGGAGCCTCGTGGAGCTTTAGGTGTTTTCGCTCAATAAACACTCACAACGCCCGGTCTGGGAATCGAAACCGCGATCCTATGACCGCGAGTCCGCTGCCTTAACCACTGGGCTATTGCGCCTCCTCTGTACAGCTTATATAAAACAAATTCCACCCACTTACCCCCCACTGAGGCTATACTCGTGGACACTGGAATAAATACCGTGCGAGGGTACCGAACCAATAACCATGTAATTTCAAAGCGAAGTTCTTCATCACATAGCAATGTCTATGTGGTTTAGCAGAAGCACACATAGATACGACTTTAGCCAAATTAACTTTAACAAATATAAAATTTTCTGAAGAAATTTGTGAAGGTCAATCTTTGTAAATAGCAAAAAAAAAAAAAAATGCATTCACCGAGTTTTATAAATTATTTTGTTCTAAAGGTGAGGCGATATCAGTCGTTCCACGCATGGCGCTTTACCGGGGAACTTCGAATACCACTTTGTGAACGTTTCACAATATAAAATATAGCTCTGAAGGAAGTGACGTTGAGAGTAGCAATAGAATAATGTTTTATATTTTTCAGTTCCATCCTTTTTTTATATTCTTTACTCAGATCACGCACAAGATTGTTATTTTTTCTATCTGAAGTGGCTGAACATAGTTTAAATATTATTTGCAACAAAAGCATTTTTCAGAGATTTTTTTTTTTTCATTTCTGTTGTCACCTTAACAAAGATTTGTAAATCTACACAGAATATGTAGTCAACCCACAAAACGTGAAGTGCAAATTCAAATATAGCTGAAGTTAGTTCGTCTTTTGTGGGGAATGCTAATGAGCATAAACCTTGTCCATACATAAATATTTACGTGAATATATATATATATACAGTTTTTAATGTCTAAGTGAGTGTAACTAATGTTGTATAAAACCATTTCAGCAGGATATTTAAATTGCTATGGTTCTTATTTGACAGCTCAGTTTAAAGTTTGTATATTCTACATAAGGGTGCTTTACTTTCAAGATTTGAAATGTAAAACTGCATTCAAAAGCAAAGCCTTTATTCACTATGCTTTCACTAATGAATAGGCTTATGAATGTTAACACCTACATAATATGTGTGTGAGTGGGAGAGTCCACATCTGTCAAAGTCGACGATGTTTCTACTGCACATGTTTGCGCAGGCCTGAACAATTTTTTTTTCAGGAAGACCAGCAGTTACCCATACAATTCAAGTCTCACTCGGTGCAATTGATAGCCTGTTAAAAATGCAGCGGTATATTTTATAGGCTGCCAGCTTGGATTGATATAACATGTTACTTGCATATGCACACGCGCGCGCGCGCACATTCATACGCATAAATATACCCATACTAACACATAAGTATACAAGGAAACAATCATATAAATACACATGCATACATACATACATACATACATACATACATACACATAGGCGTGTCTGCGTAGCACTTCGGGCAAGTGTCTATTACTGTAGCCACGGGCTGATCAAATCCTTGTGAGTGAATTTGATAGACGGAAACTGAAAGAAACCCACCGTATACATATGTGCGTGTGTGTTTGTGTGTTTGTGTGTTTGTGTGTGTGTGTGTGTGTGTGTGTGTGTGTGTGTGTGTGTGTGTGTGTCTGTTTGTATGCCTGTCTGTCAATCTGTCTGTCTACATTTAACCCTATCACCGCTTGACAACTGGTGTTGGTGTGTTTACGTTCCCATAACTTAGGGGTTCGGCAAATGATACCGATAGAATAAGTACTATGCTTTAAAAAAAATATGTCCTGGAATCGATTTGCTCGACAAAAATCCTTCAAGGTGGTGTTCCAGCATGGCCGCAGTCAAATCTCTGAAACAAATAAAAGAATAAAAAAAAATATACATGCATGCATACACGCATACTCATACACATATATACATATACACATCCATATGCACATAAACACAATTACGTATAGAGCTACAAACAGTCAACCGTATGAAATTACAAGCGAAATTACACAACTTTCAGAAGAAATTTGCAGCTGTAGAAATATCTATACGCGTAATTACACAAACATAATCATGACACACACATACATACAAACACTCATACATGCTCGCATGTTTAAGAATATAACTAGTCAAAATCATACACTCACGGACACATACACACACACATACACACACACACACAGACGCACTCGCACACTTATACACGTACATTAAAAGTGTTATAACTATACCCTGCACCGAGCAACAGATATATTGAAAATTATGATCATAACCAATCAACAAAAGGCATTCACACAATAGCATATACAACTCAATTCAGGTAGGTGGGAATGCACTGAATGGCATGCAGTAAAATAGGTTTTAATGCATTGAAATTTGTATGATAGATGGAGACTGCAAACAAAAACCTAATGCTAAATAATTGCGAAGAAAAAGAAATATAATTTGAAGGATTATCGGAAATTGACGGAAAATTAATTTTCAAGCTTATGCATAAAAGAAATTCTAAAAAAAATGTTCTATACACAACAGTAATTATGCAAAAACATACATAGACACACACTTGCATTTTGTTGGCACTCCGTCGCTTACGACGACGAGGGCTCCAGTTGATTCGATCAACGGAACAGCCTGCTCGTGAAATTAACGTGCAATGACTGAGCACTCCACAGACACGTGTACCCTTAACGTAGTTCTCGGGGACATTCAGCGTGACACAGTGTAACAAGGCTGACCCTTTGAATTACAGGCACAACAGAAACAGGAAGTAAGATTGAGAGAAAGTTGTGGTGGAAGAGTACAGCAGGGTTCGCCACCATCCCCTGCCGGAGCCTCGTGGAACTTTAGGTGTTTTCGCTCAATAAACACTCACAACGCCCGGTCTGGGAATCGAAAGCGCGATCCTTTGACCGCGAGCCCGCTGTCCTAACCACTGGGCCATTGCGCCTCCACATTGCAATAGTACTAGTCAGGATTATGTATTGGTGAAATAAGCCTTTACTGAAATTTTCCGAAAAAATAACTTTGACTTTGAAGTACTCTCTCGAGGAGAGAATATTCTCTTGCGAACTAAGTAATATATAAAAAAACCCACCAGAAATGGTATTAAAAGCTGTTAACGAAATTGCAGAGTAGTATTAGAGCAGTGTAATGAACCCTCATTCTGGCAGCTTGCTGAGACCCCTTCGGTCATGACTGACCATTGGATTGCACCTAAAAAGTGCAGGCAGAAGTCCGGGCACAAGTCCTGGAAAGATTATTTGTGGAAGTCCAGCAGTCGCCCATGCATACCGGCCTCCCCTCTCCACGCCACCAGTGTTATCCAAGGGAAAGGCAAGGGGCCGATACAGATTGGCACCTGTGACGTCGCAACTCATTTCTACAGGTGAGTGAACTGGAGCAACGTGAAATAAAGTGTCTTGCTCAAGAAGACAACACGAAAGCCCGGTCCGGGATTCGAGTTCACAACCTCACGATCGTAAGCTGGACGCTCCAACTACTAAGCCATGTGCCTTCACTGGCAGATTAACGTATGTCTATATGCCCTGCATACTTCTGTAAAACAGTACATGAACGACATGCAGAAAGTGAACAAAACCGAAATAACAAAGAAAGAGAAAAATAACTGATTTACTGAAGATCATCAGCCTTGAGATGATGCTTATTCTTTTCTTCTCTAGGTACAAGGCCCGAAATTTCGGGGGAGGGGCCAGTTCATTAGATTCACCCCAGTACGCAACTGGTACTTAATTTGTCGACCCCGAAAGGATAAAAGGCAAAGTCGACCTTGGCGGAATTTTAATTCAGAACGTAAAGACAGACGAAATATGGCTAAGCGTTTCGCCCGGCGTGCTAACGTTTCTGCCAGCTCGCCGCCTTCGTGATGATGCTTATTGCGTGCAAACAAGCCAGTCATAATACGTCCCACCAACAAAAGGCGAAGAAGGTGATAGAAGTTATATTTGGAGACAGCAAAAAGAAGACGTTCACTTGCAAACTGATCACTCTGAAGCCGAAGCTAAAAGCTGCCAATGAGAACTTCGATATCAGAAAAGTATAACCGAGAGTAGAACAACAAACAAAAAATTTAACCGGAACCAGGCAGCAGTATACAGAGGCATAAGTGGAGAAGCAGTGAACATCACAGAAGTTCCTTCGCGGGAAGACATAGACTCCTGGAGGAAAACCTGCAGTGAAGGGAAGGAGTTTGACGAAGATGTTCTGTGGATGGAGGAAATTCTAAGAATCTCTTGTCCCTGCATTACACATATGACATACAACATTGGTGGTTATACCCTTGTAACTGTGATCCAGAAACTTCAGGATGGAAAAGCACCTGGAAGAGACTTGATTGTTGGATATTAGTACAAAAAGCTAACATTCTACCGACCATATCTTGTCAACCTGTAACAACATGCTCTCAAGAGGAACAGTAGCATACCACACTGGTTAGCTCTGACAGAGACAAAACTGATCCCCACCCACATGGCAAAAACTACCTGACAATTGCATGCCAGAACTTAATGTATAAGATATGTACAGCATGTGTAAACCTCTTCCTCTCGGGCCATTGTGAAAGCAATAACATCATCACAGCAAAACAAACAACTGGGAAGATGGGGATCTGGGGATGTGCTGAGCAACTGTAATGTCAAAGGTGAAGGAGCATAGAAAGAACCTAGTTTCAATGTGGCTAGACAAGAAGAAAGTCTTTGACTTTGTTCCCCACTCATGGATGCTAGAAGCCCTTCAAATTGCTAAAGTTCCAATAAGCATAGTCAGAGCTATAGCTGACCTGACTTCATCGAGGGCCACCATTTTGAAATTTAACACAAAGAGTGACTATATTATCACTGATTGAATACAGTATCGCAGAAGCATATTCCAAGGGAACAGTCTCTCTGTGATGTTGCTTATACTTTCTGTAAACCTGTTGTCACATGCATGTTAAGTCTGTAGGATATCTCACTGGTTCACAAAGAAACAGAAAAACCAGAATTACACTGTTTCTTTGTGAATGACTCGAAATTATATGCAAAGAATATGCACGAGATGAATAAGAGCTTGACCTGGTTTCATCATTCGCAAAGGATGTAGGGTTGGAGTTTAGTCAGGATAAATGTTGCTATACGGTTGTGAAAAGAGGGAAAACTGTAAACCAGACTAGCAACATCTTTATCAATGACTTAACCATTGCCCCTATATCTGATGAGGAAAGTTACAGCTATCTAGGGGTAGATGAAAATATATGTTAAAATGGCACCTGTAGAAAACACCAATCACTATAGAATGTCACCACCGGAGAAAGGAAACTTGGACCTTAGAACAGTAGCCCACAATGTACACATGCCAACATTTGGGCTGCTTGGTTAGTTGCTTGATGAGATCCGAACCATTGATGTGATACTAGCAAGCACACAATTTCTACATCAACAGTGACGTAGACTGTCTTTACCTAAAACGAAAACAAGGCGGTTGAGGTTTAATATCGATTCAAACTGCCTTTGATTGTCGTATCATATCCTTTCGGCAACATCTTTTAATCATCAAGTGTCGAAGTGCATCCTTTGACTAAATTTGCATACATGAGACTGATAATATCATGAGACTTGGAAAGCATCTCCTTACGCAGCCTCCTTTGTTTGATAACCTTAAATACATGCCCAAAGAAGTCACACGACTCTATCGCAGCATATAATCAGATGAAAAGATGAGCCTATATGAGCAGAAAACCATTCATAGGTATATTAGTAGAAAGCTCTTACATGATAGTATCATTGATCCTCAAAGCAGTTTATCATTGACCAACAACCGGATTATTACCTCCTACTTTGAAAGGTATGCGTTTGCAATCCAGGAGCAGGAAATATCAACCAAATATTTGATGCATAAAAGGAACAGAGATGCAAGAAAAGCGGTGAAATGTGACAATCGATGCAGACTTTGTGGAGTTAACACCGAAGATATCATCCACATCATAACTAGTTGTCCAAGAATGTCATCGCGGTATAATCTAGTGATGAGATATTATGCTGTAGCTAGGACACTGTATAAAGTGATCCGTTGAAAAGATAACTCCGAGGACAGAGAAATAAGAACCTACAATATGGTGGAATCCATAGCCACTCATAATAAAAAGGAGTATTGGTGGAATGTTCCACTGAAAACCTGAATAAAATGTAAACACAATAAACCTGGTATCATGATTTGGGATTGGGAAGAGAAACTGTGCAAAGTTGTGGAAATCAACTGCTCAATAGATGTTGACATAAAGCTGAAGATCTGTGAAAAAGAGAATACTTACGCTGAACTATTGAGAAATATGCAGTTGCTCTATTCAGATTACAAGTTCAAATTTATACTTGTAATTATTGGGGCATTGGGATATGTAACACACTGCTTAAGTATCAGTTTTGGGAAATTAAGCTTCTCAAAACGAGAAAGGAGAAAGATGATTCGAAGACTACGGATCCAAGCCATCACTGGAACTGTAAAAATCAGTAAAACTTTCCAGAAGTTTGTCATTTGGGTGTATATGAGCATGTCTAGATATACAAGCATATTCATGAGAAGACATATATATATATATAACAAAGCATACAAATCTGCACGTGCACATACATACATACATACATACATACATACATACATACATATCCTGTTGTTGATGTTGAAATTCCAATGAAGGAGCCTTGGTTCTAGGTTAGATACCGGCGCTTCATTGACAAGAAATCTTGAAATAAAACTGAATAAAGACATACATCCATACATCCATACATACATACATAAATACATGCATACATACATACATACATACTGATTTAGCCATACTTGTCGAAATAAATTTTACGTTATGGGATATGCGTTACGATAAGATTTTTCAAGATCGTATCACTTCTGTAATGCAAAGATTTTGTCACTTTCCATGAAGACACTCATTCTCACTTTCTTATATATCATATCAGGTTATCAAATGGTGTTACACGTGGCTGGTCACAATGCGCTTTGCATCGCTTTATCTTCCAAATGATGCCAACTCGCTAGTTAGGCGAGCAGACAAGCATTCCCACTCATCGGAAGGCTAGTCCATCGCTGAGTTACCCATTTAAAAGTTTAGTGGACTGGAGCACCATGAAATGGATTGTTTTGCTTAAGAACACAACGCGCCGCTCGGTCCGAGAATCGAACTCACGGTTTAATAATCGTGAGTGCAACACCTTAACCACTACGCCATGCGCATTCATATACATACATACATACATACATACATACATACATACATACATACATATATACACACATACATATCAATACGTATGCGTGTGTGTGTATATAATTATGTACGTATACATTTCTTTTATTTCTTTTATTTGTTTCAGTCATTTGACTGGGGCCATGCTGGGGCACCGCCTTTAGTCGAACAAATCGACACCAAGACATTCTTTGTAAGTCTTGTACTTATTCTATCGCTATCTTTTACCGAACCACTAAGTTAAAAAGATGTAAATACATCAACATCGGTTGTCAAGCGATGTTGGGGGGACAAACACAGACACACAAATACATGCATATATATATATATATATATATATATATATATGGGGTGGGGTTCTTTCAGTTTCCGTCTACCAAATCCATTCACGATGCTTTGGTCAGCCCGAGGCTATAGTAGAAGACACTTGCCCAAGATGCTACGCAGTGGGACTGAACCCGGAACCATGTGGTTGGGAAGCAAGCTTCTTACAATACAGCCACTCCTCCGCTTGTCTATGTATAAATACATGTACTCATAGCTCCTTGTGCTCCTTGTGGATTACTTGGGGAGGAACAACAGCTTCCAGAATGCTTTTGCATAATTATTAAGATTGATTAGCAGAAAGAAATATTTACTGCTACTCTCAATTTACG
The DNA here is from genome assembly GCF_046866305.1 of Octopus bimaculoides. Classification (NCBI taxonomy): domain Eukaryota; kingdom Metazoa; phylum Mollusca; class Cephalopoda; order Octopoda; family Octopodidae; genus Octopus; species Octopus bimaculoides. The sequence continues at coordinate 148,785,157 of NC_142929.1, read as the reverse complement.
CATTAATATATGAATTTGACCCGAATGCTCAAAGCTGCCTGAGCTGAAAATACCAAAGGCCCAGATATTGTTGTTAAACTTAGTAAAGGCTTAAGTTATCCACTCTAGAAACAGTACAATTATTTACTTGGGCTCACAAACTTCTGTTCATTTCTCGCTTTGCAAGTTCCATTAGCAAAATTTAGTTAGACTCTGGGCTGTTTTATAAAACTCTTGACCAATCTACCCAACTTCTGGATCGAACACGAATCTATGTGATTGCGTAATGAATTTCTTATCGTTATGGCCATGTCTGTATGCGTGCATTTTTATGTGCATTTATATATGTATTTCTCTACTTATGTATTAATGTACATGCATGGATATAAATATATGTTTTTTTTTACTGTTCGGATTCTAAAGTACAACCCTCTCGCAGTTAAATACATTAATGAGAGTAGGCAGTGAGTCAGATGGGCGTGTTTTGCTTTATTAAGCAGCTACGCAAATATTGATGGATTATAGTTACTGTTCGATTGGTTGTTAAATGAACAGAATGAGTCACCCAGCGAATTTCATTTGATCATTGTGATTTGTTCATAGTTTTTCTGACGTCATAAACGACAACCATCCCTCGTTGTATTTTTACCGAAGATTATGTCTGGGATTTATTGACAATAATGGCATAAATAACAATATCAACTCAATGAAATGTTGGATAAAACAGACAACGATTTTTTTTTATCGCTCGATAGATGCAATCAGTTCTAATCGATTCGACCTATGACTCAATTTCAACCAATTTGCAGCTACCAAAATAAGTTATAGTTTAGTGTGTGTTTTAAACAGTAAGCCCCAGTATAGTACTTGTCATATCGAGTATTAACATACCTTTAGACTTAACTATTATGCATCTCCTTCAGTTTAGGACTTTGAATCTATGATTTTTACAAGTATGTCATTAGTGATGTCTCGAAGCGGGAACTTCGATTTCGACGCAACATCAGTGGTTATATGTATTAATTTGAGAACGTTCTTATTTCTTTGCATTTTTATGTTGCATGGCTTAACTTATCTTAGTATTGGTTTTTAATGTTATTATCGTTAATATTACTAGTTTATTTTTTTCTTCCTTCGTATTCTTAATATTGTTGCTGTTGTTGTTCTATAATGTTATTGAGAAAAATAAAATAATGGTGTGATAATACCTAGTTTTGGCTGGTATTCCAAGGCGGGATCATACAAAATCAACTAATTAATAAACCTACGATCAGATAATAATTTACAGTGACCTCGAGAATAACAGACAATACTTACCAGTTAAAAGAATTGTGAACTTATATTTATACATTTATTGCTAGTTTAGGTGAGGCGGGAACTTATCTATCTTGAAGCGGAAGACTCATATATATGTGTGCGTGTGTGTGTCTATATGAATTATATATATATATATATATATATATATATATATATATATATATATATATATATATATATATATGTACACATACAATGTGTACAATATATGTACACATACAATATATACAATATATATGTGCGTGTGTGTACATGCATTCATACATATATGCACTAATATACACACATATACACACTCAGACACTTATGTCTCTGTGTGTAGTATGTGTGTATATGAGTGTGTTTATGTGTGTGTGTGCGTGTGCGTGCGTACGTGCGTGTGTATGTGCGCGAGTGCGAGTGAATGTATAACAAAAGATAATAATTGAGTTAGTTGTCATAAGAAAAACAAGAAAATAGACTGATAAGCCAACTAACTTGAAACTAGCAAGAAACTTTCTACATTAGGAAAATATGAATGAAATTACTTATGTATTTTTGGATAATAAAATTTTCCCAGTATTATCTACAATAAACACTTGAGTATTTAGTCATTACCTTTTATTTGGAAAGGGCGGTGCTGGTTGAATCATTCATATTTACAACTGAATAAGAAAATAATCATCACACGTTCCTCATAGTCTAAATTTAGAGGGAATTTTATAGATATATGTGAGTGAATACATACGTACATATATTAATTTTATATGTATATGTGTACATGTGTGCAAGAGTGTATTCATATATACAGACGCACACACGTACACAGACACATGCATATACATATGCATATATATACACACACACACACATATATATATATGTCTGTATGCATGTATATGTGTCTTTGCATATGTATGTATGTATGTGTGTATATGTATGTATGATATGTATATGTATTACTATTATGTAGATAGGGCTATAGTGCAAGGTTTGCCGTCTTGAAGCGTATCCGGTTATTCCCATGTTGCATGTAGATGTTATATTTGTGTGTGGTATGTATATTAGTGAGTGGTATGCATGTGTGTGGTATGCATATTTGTGTGTGGTATGAGTTGAAACTACTAGGAATAAATTTGAATATTATCTATTTGCCATTACATGTGTTTCTTTTGCTAAAAGGTGTTACAAAATTGTACATGCAGGAAAAATATGTAAGATCCTCCTATTGGAAATTCTTCAGACAAAGAATCAAATGATATATATATATATATATATATATATATATATATATATATATATACACACACACACACATATATATATATATATATATATATATATATATATATATAGATATATATATATATATATATATATATATATATATATATATATATATATATATATATATATATATATATATATATACACGACGGGCTTCTTTCAGTTTCCGCCAGCTAAATCCACTCACAAGGCTTTAGTTGGACCTTGGCTACTGTAGCAAAAATTGACTATGGTGTCTCTTATAGACATTTCTACAGCGCGAGGCTGAAAGATGATTATGCATTCCCACTAGAGTGAAGTGCTCAATACCGTTCACGAGTGGGCAACATATAACTTTTCAAAGCGTTCCTGCTCTGAGTCTTTAGATCCCATTCTTCAGTTGCTGCACAATCCAAAACTTCTCAGAGAACTTATGTGTGTGTATGTGAAAGTGTTTGCGCGTGTGTATCTAATATTGTATGCGTAGATGTATACATATATATATGTCCGTTCGTATGTTTTCATGTATATTTGTGTAACTTGTCACAAAATACGTAATGTGCAAGAGCATAAGTATAAATATTTGTATTTTATTGTATGTGATATAGTATGAAATATATTAACACAAAGGTTAAAATATAAAGCTACAAGCTTAGCTTCATTTACCGTATCATATTCTAGATTTATTGGGCAATGTATCTTCAAACTTTAGCTTTACCGTCCTCCTGATTAAGCACCTTCTCGGCGAACAGTTATCACATTTTGAAAGGATGAACATTACACTTTCTAACCTTACCTTCTGTTGTCACTTGAATGGCTGAAACTATATCTAAGCGTTATGTTGTTACGTTAATAATTCCAATACGCAGTCATGTTCCTATAGGTACGCAAATTTCTTCGTAATTAAGTGCATCTGGGTTCCATTCTACTATGATTCATCTAGGGAATGTATGTTCTACAAAATCCAAGAGTCAATTCAAACCTCGTCCTGCACACTGAGCAAAGAGAGCCCTGTTGGATGCACTGTGTACCTTTCAAGTGATATTTAAACCGTTACATTGTTTTACATCGCTACCTAGCTCTCGGTTGCTTCTAGTATAGAGTTCTTTGTTTCCAAGCATTTAGTACTTGCTTTTGGTCTCAGAACAACCTGTGAACTGTAGCCTTTTCTTTTCACTTACAATATTGACAGCCTTGTAATAAGGAGATATGTGAAACCTTTCTTTTTCTGACCAGTTTGAAACAGAAAACATATGTATAAGACATACATATGTGTATATATCTATGAATATTTATGACTCTCTCTCTCTCTCTCTCTCTCTCTCTCTCTCTCTCTCTCTCTCTCTCTCTCTTATATATATATATGTATGTATATATATACTAGTAAAAGTGAAGTTCAATCTTGCTTGCTTACTTGCTTCCAATTTTACAGAGCCAAACTGGCGCATTATGGGAAAATACTATGAATTAAGTAACCCTTGAAATGTTAATACAAACGGAATAAAACAAGTTTCGCGTAAATTGGACAAGTAGTTATTGAGATATCCGGTGTTTGGGGGTGGGGTGTAAATGCCCAAAACGGTACATAATGGGACAATATTCCAGAAAGGGAAGAAACTCTTATCTTTCGATTAGACACAGTGACTTGACAACGAAAAAATACGATTTGCTTTTTACAGTAAATGATTCTATTTTCACTTTTGTTAAACGCAATATTTTAATTATTTAGAAATATTTTTTAAGTGAATGTGATTTGAAAAATGTAAGTTGTTTGTACAGTAAGTATTCATATTTTAGCTTTCTTTAAACAGTCAATATTTTTATGCTCTTTTTTTTATTATTTTCAAGTGAATACCATTACAAAAATTTTTTGGCATACTTAAAAAGTATTTTAAAGTGAAAATGACTTTAAAAATACGGTAAATATTTCGTAAAAGACACGTGCAAAATAACTTTCTTCCATAGGTCTTTTTCGAGTGCATTCAACGTATCTCACCACTAAAGATTCAGCTGCTATTTTTAGCACGCCCTACTACCACGTAACAACTATTTGTGATAAAGGGCCAGAAACATCTGTTATGTGGTAGCGGTCTGTGCAAGAAATAGCAGCCAAATCTTTCTTCTTCTGGGGAAAGGAGCCATTTACGCGTGATTTCGATGTCACATTCGTTGAATGCATGCGAAACAAACTGGAAAAGAAAAAAAAACCATAAACAAAACACTGTTGCTGGGAAACTCAGACATTTCAGTGACCCAATGAGTCACAGGTAGTCTAGTACACACACACACATATGTATGTATAAACAAGTATATATGTATTTACGTATATGCAAGTGTGCATATATATTCAAATACGTGTTTGGGTTATTTGTATAAACGTATAGATTTTTCTGTCTATCTATTTATATATATTATACATGTATACATATATATCATATGTACAAGCGTACATGCATACACACACACATTCGCCATGATAGATCGCTAGCCACTACACATTCTTTTTTTCTCTCCTTGTTTCTTTCTGTGTTCCATTCTGCGGAAGAGCGTAGGCTCGAAACGTTAAAGACTTTTTCACTTCCCGAGCGTTAAACTAATACATCTGTTTTTTGTCTACACCACCTATCTTCATCTTTTATTTGTTTGTTTTTTTTGTGAATTTTCCCTATATATACACATATATGAGTATATATATGAATATATATAGAGAGACACACACATAAATATAAATACACACACACACATATATATATAGACAAACAAATACACACACATATACATACATACATACATACATACATACATGCATGCATACAGATATGACATGGTTTATTCACAAATATCACAAATATCCTGCGAACTTTTACTATACTTCATTTATTACACTTTAATGTATGTCAAATTTACATAAATTCAGAAGCACTAACACAGATCCTTTAAAATTACAAATATATATTTAGTTGGCCCTTTTTTTTTTAATATGTATGTTTTAATATGTGAAATTTGTCAACGCAATGATTCCAATGTAAGGAGTCTCGTGAATATTCATGAACAATTTTGCTTTATAAATGCAAATATATTCACTTTTACCAACTTAATGGATGAATACGTCTTAGCACGTGTGTACAATTTCTTGAAATTCAATAAATCAGGAAGAGTGCAAACACGCAGATTTCATCCTGAACACCACAAAACGATGCTGGCAGTATATAGGTTGGAGCTATAAAAATAGATAATTATGTGTATACATATATGTGCGCACGTGTGTATACGGTCATATGCACATCTATCTATCTATCTCTCCCTCTCTCTCTCTCTCTCAACTCTCACTCTATATATATATATTTATATACACACACAAACACACACATATATAATATACATATACATATGTATAATATATATATATGTATATATATATATATATATATATATACATATATATACATATATATATATATACATACATATATATATATATATATATATATATATATATATATATATATATATATATATATATATATATATATATATATATATACATATATATACATACATATGCAATTGTCCACAAATACATATATACATATATACATACATTTAATTCAAGATGCTACATCATATAAAAGTAATTATGTTTATAAGTTAAGGAACATAAAGATATATATATATGTGTGTGTTTGTGTACGTACACTCACACACACACACACTCACACGCGCGCACACGCACGCACACACACACGCTCGCACATACGCACATACATATACACGCACACAGCTATATCTAAGCACAGAGTGAAAATAGCAGAGATAAACAGCTATGCAGGGAGCAAGAACATATAACATTTATGCACTTCACAAAATTTTATCTATATATTTTAGATTAATGTTTGTTTTGCGTTTCATTGCTGTGCGAGAATTTTTGGCTAAAACTTTATGAATTTACCAATTGCAGAAAACCTTGTACTTATGAGTTACTGATGTAGCTTGTTGAGTATATAAGCATTTTATTTATTAAGAGCCATTTTATTCTCATTATGTATGCAGTCCTCCTTCATTTACACACACACACACACACACACACACACACACACACACACACATATATATATATATATATATATATATATATATATATATATATATATATATATATACATATATATATATATATATATATATATATATATATATATATATATATACATACATATATATATCGATATATGTATGTATGTGGGTGTGTGTGTGTGCGTGCATATACACACATATTTTTTTTCGACTTCCCTTTCTTTTGGACTATCCTGTGTCTCCTGTCTCTAAAGAAGAACTTTGCTCGAAACGTAAAGCAACCTTTCTTTCCTTCCCTGAGCGTCTTATTAATACTTTGCATGTACCACGTCCTCGTGTTGTTGTTTCTTTCTTGACGCAGAATGAGTTTGTCAAATCAAAACAAAACAAATTGGAGTGGTCTTGTAGGAGGGGACATCACTACGACATGTGGGACGGGTATGTGTATATTGTATAAATGTGCACACATACACACTCATATGTGATTGTCAGTGTATGTATGTGTGTGTGTGTGTGTGTGTGCGTGTGAGAGAGAGAGAGAGAGAGAGAGAGAGAGAGAGAGAGATATTAAAAAATATTACAAAAATGTAATATTTGTTCCATTTAAAATTGGATTTTCTCTTAGAACACAGAATACTGCAGTAGATACCATGATAAAAAAAAACTGCCGTTTTGGCTTTCGTTGCATAAACGCACTCTTGTCTATATTGCTAGCAGAGAGATAAATCACCTGCCACCAGTAACGCCGGGACCACCAGATCACCTGATGTCGGCCTTTCCTGGTCTTGTCAATAGCGAACGCTCAGACGCTATAGATGGCAGCGAGGTAGCTCTGCTATCGATATATAGAATCATAGTGTCAGAACAGACGCTGGTGTCGCGAATACTCATTGGGATTATAAATGATAAAATAAAAGAGGAAAGGAAGAAAGTTTTTGAAGACGGATAGCCACTGCATAGTCCCGAAAGATCCACCGTCCCACCCTTTTCATCGAAAATCGTGACTATACATTTCAACAAACCAGGGTTCAAAAGCACACAGTATTTTAATATTTGGTCAATGAAAATTACAAAACTGCATGTGGTGGATTTAGATGTATTCCAGAAGAGCCTGTATAACCAACTATTTACAATTCCAAACGAAATAATGTCGTATCAAGAAACGCAACTGAGAACAGCGGCATGAAACGTATAGCGAAGCAGGACGAATTACACTAGCGATGTTCCAGTGCAGCCGCAACCCTCAGCTTCAAAGTAATAAAAGAATAAAATAATGCACGCTCACACACGTATCCACGTCGTGATACAAATACTCACGCTCTCACGTACACATGCAAATAAATGCTCACAGAAAAATACCTATAATTATCTATATTGTGTATGCTTTTGCGTACGTATGCGTGCATGTAAATGATGTCTACGTTCGAATATATTTTATGCTCCATTTACTTTCATTTTCGATTATCCTATTATGTGAACATGAATGCAAAGTGTATTTAGAGAATATATGAATTTGCTAGTAGACATCGCCCTTTAGCGTTGGAGTCACTATGACCACACAGTGTGCACTAGATGCCCCACAACAAACCTATTTGGACGTTTTCTCTGTGTAGTAACACTGAACAAATGTTTGAGGCTTTCATCTTACTGCAGGCTGGAAAATATAGCAGTATTACTTTCGGTCAATTAACGCAAACTGTTTACTTTATGTCTAATATTTTTTTTATATAACTAGAAAATATATAAATAACAGAAATGTAGGTGGAGCTTGTAAAGTTTGTAGTCTAATTAAGAATTTTGTTTTCGATTTTTGTGGAAATGTTCTATTGCTTTAGTAAATACAGGATATAAAATTAAATGTATAAAGAAAATGGACTAAAAGACAATATATAACATAAACTAAAGCTCTAAACATTTCCTATACTCATTACGAGATCCAACAATTAGTATAAACCCCTTTTACTGTCCACTTGAAATAGGTTTCTCCTATCCAATAATCGGGTTATTGCATTTCAGTATCGGTTAACTCTTTAGTGATTAAAGCTCCTTTCTTGTTATCCTAAATGGGACCGGAAAATGAAAAGGTTTAGTTTAGTACAAGTTGGTTATACAATATTAAATTCTCATAAGTACGTTAATAAATTATAACTGTTCTGGAACTGAGCGCTTAATGTTATGAAATCAAAAGTTGTTATCAATACATATGATATAATTGTCTTCCTTTTGTTTACCACTTCGTTTGAAGATATACTGAAAACTGATAATGATTTCTCTTTGTCTAAAATGGAATCAAATTCTGCCTTCATTGATGTTCTGAAAGGTGTCTTTTATTAGTAATTCTAACACAATTTTTATAGTAATATTCATAATTTTTTCTATGGTAGAATTACTTAATGTACTACTCAACGCCTTGTTATAATCAGTTCTAAGCCATTACGTCACGGGTTCAAACTTATCAAAACTGACAAAGCTGTTCACACTGATACCCAGAAAACAGATAGAGGAGAGAAGAAGTGATATGTAAACAGTTGTTGCTGAGGAGCAGAGGACGTCACAGTGTTGATATACAGATGTAGCTGGGAAAACACGTAAGTAGTGTAATGAGTAAACTTTACTAAACAAATATATGTTCTTTCCAGCCTTTAGGTTATTTAAAACATTTTAGTAATCATTTTTATTTGCGACATGCAAATATATCATCATTGAACGGGTGTTGAATATGGAACCGTGGCAAAGCAATATATTAATTTTCTCTGACAGGCAAAAGTCACAACCGTAGTTTCCCTCTTTATAAGGTTTAGCATATTGGAATATACTCCAAACAATTACACAGCCACTAATATAATCATCTTTCAGTGACATACGTATTTTGATAAACTTGTATCCAAATACTCTTTCGGATTTCTATAAGAAGTTACATACTGATTAAAACAGTTATAAATTATTTTCTGTTAAGTCGATACAATTTTTGTAGAATGATTTATTACTTGTAAATTTTTTCTGACAATAAACTATGAAGATTGAAGATCATAAATTTATTACATGGATAATTTTACAGGCTAAATCTGTTGCAAGAACAGTAAGTATTAGACGTGGATGTTTTTTTGAGAATTTTACTAGTGATATTTCTTGTTCCTCTAGCAATATTATGTGAGGTGCTTAGGCGGCGAGTCGGCAGAATCTTTAGCGCTCCGTGCAAGATGCTTAGTAGCATTTCGTCTGTCTTTACGTTCTGAGTTCAAATTCCGCCGAGGTCGACATTGTCTTTCATATATATATATATATATATATATATATATATGTGTGTGTGTGTATATATATATATATATATATATATATATATATATATATATATATATATATATATATATATATATATATTCGTCGCTTGAAGTTGATATATATATATTTAAGTACTAGGTTAAAAAAAAAGTCCTGGCGTCGGTTTGTTTGACTAGAACCTTTCAAGGCGGTGCTCCCGCATGGCTGCATTCAAATGACTGAATCAAGTAGAAGGATAAAAGAATATATATGTATATAAACAATTGAAACGTGGAAGGTGTTTATAAGTCATTTAAAACACGCACACAAAAAACCCGTTTGATTTACTTCAACATTTAAATTTAATTTGTGTGAAAATATTTTCATCGCTTTGAAACTGTGACCTGTTCACTAACAAAATTTTGTGCTGCATCTCAGCAAGAAAATATCTTTTTTATTACAATTGAAAATCAGAGTTCGTCTTTCTACTCAAGTTTCATGTCGTAGCGATCTCCACGTAAAAGATCACAATTCTTTTCTACTCTAGACTCAAGGCCCGAAATTTTGGTGAAGGAGGTCAGTCGATTATATCGACCTCAGTACGCAAATGGTACTTCATTTATCGACCCCGAAAGGTTGAAAAGCAAATTTGACTTCGGCGGAATTTGAACTCAGAACGTAAAGACGTACGAAATACCGGAAAGCATTTCGCCTGACGTGCTACCGTTCTGCCAACTAGCCGCCTTGTAAAAGATCACAATGACGTGAAACTCTTGTCGGAAGACAAACCCTCTTTTTCTGTTTCCATTAAAAAAAAAAAAAATCCATAAACTCTGCAACCTGTTTGAGCACATCCTTCTCATTTAATATATACGACGAACGTATATATACATATATATATATATATATATATCCTTACATATATATATATATATATATATATATATATATATATATATATATATATATATATATACTTTATTTAAAAGCAGCAGAAATATAACAAAAAAACCGTTACTCTGAGTTTCACGTTCCCGTTCATCGGACAGTTTTGTTAGAAATGGAGGAAGGATAACGATGCAATCGAAAGTAATGTAAAATTTAAAATTTAAAACACATGGATTCGTCTGATTGGTTGTTTCAAATAAGGGCCATGGATTGGTCGTTTCAATTAACGGTCAATGATGTGTAATTCACAGACCAAATAAATTTAATACAGATTCACTCTATTAAAAAATATCGAAGAAAACCTTAAATAGAAAAATGGGCTCCAAATACATATTATAGATAATTAAATATATTCGAATTAACGCTTTAAAATCAAATCAATAAAATAAAGCATACGCTGCATTCAAAATAAAATAAAATTAAAAAAATAAAATAAAATAAAATAAAATACAATAGCGTGTATGTATACAAGGCTATCCACAACATATATATATATATATCTACATGTAAATATATACATCGAAATATACAGCTGCATACGCACAGACAATCTACGTATATATGTCTATATTTACAAGGCACAGATATATACATAAGTACAAATCTACACACATATACGTACACTCGCATATAAGCCTGCGCATGGAAAACCTATGCACTGGTAACAACAATTGTATCTTAATCTATGGAGTGGAGGGGTAAAGAGTAACGTATCTATAATAACGTTAAATATGGGAAAGGGGGTGGCGGGGGGAATGTAGTTGTCATAAAAAAGGGAAAGGAGAAAGAAAGAGAATAAAGAAAGAAAGAAAGAAATGGAAAAAAAGGAAGAAAAGAGAAGAGAGAAAGGCTGGGGATAGGAAGGAAGAAGTAGGGAGAGAAAATAAGCAAGAACATATAGTGAACGTGCAGAAAAATTTAGATTGCGCATATGCGCGTATACAAAAATGTATATAGCATCACGCATATAGATACATATGCTGATATGTACGCAAATAGTTACGATCATAACCTTGTACATGCGCATGTACACATACAAGTATATGTGAGTGTGAACCTGATCGCACTTACGCACACATAATAATATAGATGCATGTATGTATAAATAAACACAAGCATATGCCCTTACCGTGTATACACAAAAAGAATATACGCACGAAATCATAACAGCATATGCACAAGTGCGAACCCAGGCCCCATATGCAAGCGTAGGTACATGTATATGAATACGTAAATGCTTTAACTATACAGACATCTACATAAAAAAACCCATTAGATTTCAGTGTATATATGCAGCCAACTTCTTAAACCGCTGGTTGTATAAAGGTTAAAACCAGGCGAAAATACATGCATAAAAGAATAAAAGAATACAAAGCGTTTTTTTAAAAAATAGAATAGAAAAAAATAAAAAGTAAAAAATAAATAAAAATAAAAGTAAAAACAAGGGAGAAGAAAAATTATGTATATAACAGACGAAGGTTTTCTTAAAATGACGTAGGGGTCTTTACAAAATTCTCACAACGCTAATTCAGTACCAATCCAATAGTCAGATTGCACAATGGTTATAAGGAGTCGATCATAGTCCAAAATTTTACCCATATGGAATATTACATGTAGACATTTTAAATTTGGACGCATGCCTACATGTGTTTAAAAGTTCGCGTCTTTGGTTAAGCGCCTTCTTATCCTGGAACAAGATATTCATTTTTTCCAATAAACAAAGATCACATTTCAATGGTCTCTTATGGGCACCGTGCCTGTAAGGCGATGCTTTACCTAAAATCCTCCATGTCACGCTGAAAGGCTGGGCTTCATTCTCCTTTAAATGCCAGACGTATTTTGCCAGGCTCGTTTTTGTTCTATTTTCAGGGTACCTAAAAGAATTTTTATGTGAATACAGTCTGGTTTTGAAAGAATTTTCTGTAGCCCCCGTATATGTTCTATAATCATGCGAGCCTTCTATCTGGACTTTGGCCCTATATACGATGCCTTTTTCTAGACATCTTCCTTCCAACGGACAGGAGGTTGGGTCTTTGCAATTACAGGCCCTTGTAAGCTGGTCTGCATTATTGCTTTTGGTAATTATTTTATTGTTGTGCTGGCTGATTAAAGAGGCGAAGTTCTTGCAGCAAGAATAGCTAATCTTGAGCGTTCTTCTGTTAAATATTCTATAAAACTTATGACCAGGCTGAAAGTGCCTAGTGATTAATTTTAAGAATTCTTTACCTATGTTCGTTTTTACGGCCATATTGAAAGCTGGGTTGAACCACAAAACTTTCCTAGTCCTAGTTCTACGTGCCGGGCTGCTGCCAGCATTAGATTGGGTGTACTGGATCCTCTCAGAGAATCCACTATTCCTTAAAGCACTATCATAATACGGTGCCGCGTTGCGGAATGTTGCTTCGTCTGCAGAAATTGACGAAATTCGCCTACCTATGTTACTAACTAAGTTTCTAAGAATAACAGGCGGATGGTTGGATTCTCTGCTGATATAGGATAGTTTGTCGTTTGGTTTACGGTAAGGCTTAAATATATTCGAATCCAAGTCTAAATTTACGTCTAAGAAATCTACTTTTTTTAGGTTAGTATCTACTGTTATCCGTAAACCTATCCTTTGGAAGAAAGCTATAAGATCCTTCCTGAGCTTATCTAGTTCGTGGCCGTTTAAATTATGGGTGACTATAAGACCGTCATCTCTATATAATCCTGCGTCTATAAACGGAAATTCCTGTTTTAGATAATGCAGAATGTAAGCCCCTATAAGCGTGCACAATTCCGCCCCGTCGTATGCCCCCATCGGTACATCGAAAAGAGAATCATCACTCTTTTTAATCCAGGTGGATCCTTCATGAAAAAGTAGCGATTTTCTGGCGTGCATTATAATGTCTATTTCCGAGCTATCGATGTTGACATACCGCTTGGCGAATTCTAACGCTCTCAGGAGCAAAGCTCTGGATATTGATGGGTAAAAAATCTCTCTCTTTTCCTCCTCCTCCGTTGTTGTTGTTGAGAGAGATCTCTCTCTTTTCCTCCTCCTCCGTTGTTGTTGTTGAGAGAGAATCCGTAAATTTAAATCACTATCTAACTTAATTAAAATCCGGTCTAAAATATATTTGCTAATAATTCCAATTTCAGTCTTAGCAGGATTAATTAATCTACATTTAGGGTTCCTATTAAAATTATCTTTATGGTCTTTTAGGGTGACAAAAGCAGGTCGTGGAGATAGGTATTCCATTCTATCGCTAATCTTAAGATTGTCAGCTATTCTTCTTGCTTCCAAATTCACCTCTTTATATAAATTTGTATTGTCTTTTTTGTATGTGTCAGTGATGCAATTCGAAATTAAGCGCTTGTAAACATCCTTGTCAACCGCATATAGGTTTTTAGTCTTATCAGAATTAACGAAGATCTTGTTCGAGTTATTGATCTCTGTGATTTTTTCTTTCATACTTCTCTGTAGATGGTTGGTGTACCTACGGAATTTGATTTTTTTAATGAGATCAAAAAGGTCCTTCTCGAAGGGTTCTAGTTCCGGAATAGGTGGTGGGTTCCTGGAAGATTTGATTCCGTACTTGTTCCCGTTTGGTTTATGCTTACTCTCAAAGAAGAAGGCTTTCCATCTTAATCTTCGAACAAACTCTTCCGTTTTTTCTATAATACTTTTAAGATATTGCTTCTGTGCAGGGATAAGAATATTTTTTTGCGAAAACTCCAATGGGTAAATTCTGCATTATCTAAAACATTCTGCATTATCTAAAACAGGAATTTCCGTTTATAGACGCAGGATTATATAGGGATGACGGTCTTATAATCACCCATAATTTAAACGGCCACGAACTAGATAAGCTCAGGAAGGATCTTATAGCTTTCTTCCAAAGGATAGGTTTACGGATAACAGTAGATACTAACCTAAAAAAAGTAGATTTCTTAGACGTAAATTTAGACTTGGATTCGAATATATTTAAGCCTTACCGTAAACCAAACGACAAACTATCCTATATCAGCAGAGAATCCAACCATCCGCCTGTTATTCTTAGAAACTTAGTTAGTAACATAGGTAGGCGAATTTCGTCAATTTCTGCAGACGAAGCAACATTCCGCAACGCGGCACCGTATTATGATAGTGCTTTAAGGAATAGTGGATTTTCTGAGAGGATCCAGTACACCCAATCTAATGCTGGCAGCAGCCCGGCACGTAGAACTAGGACTAGGAAAGTTTTGTGGTTCAACCCAGCTTTCAATATGGCCGTAAAAACGAACATAGGTAAAGAATTCTTAAAATTAATCACTAGGCACTTTCAGCCTGGTCATAAGTTTTATAGAATATTTAACAGAAGAACGCTCAAGATTAGCTATTCTTGCTGCAAGAACTTCGCCTCTTTAATCAGCCAGCACAACAATAAAATAATTACCAAAAGCAATAATGCAGACCAGCTTACAAGGGCCTGTAATTGCAAAGACCCAACCTCCTGTCCGTTGGAAGGAAGATGTCTAGAAAAAGGCATCGTATATAGGGCCAAAGTCCAGATAGAAGGCTCGCATGATTATAGAACATATACGGGGGCTACAGAAAATTCTTTCAAAACCAGACTGTATTCACATAAAAATTCTTTTAGGTACCCTGAAAATAGAACAAAAACGAGCCTGGCAAAATACGTCTGGCATTTAAAGGAGAATGAAGCCCAGCCTTTCAGCGTGACATGGAGGATTTTAGGTAAAGCATCGCCTTACAGGCACGGTGCCCATAAGAGACCATTGAAATGTGATCTTTGTTTATTGGAAAAAATGAATATCTTGTTCCAGGATAAGAAGGCGCTTAACCAAAGACGCGAACTTTTAAACACATGTAGGCATGCGTCCAAATTTAAAATGTCTACATGTAATATTCCATATGGGTAAAATTTTGGACTATGATCGACTCCTTATAACCATTGTGCAATCTGACTATTGGATTGGTACTGAATTAGCGTTGTGAGAATTTTGTAAAGACCCCTACGTCATTTTAAGAAAACCTTCGTCTGTTATATACATAATTTTTCTTCTCCCTTGTTTTTACTTTTATTTTTATTTATTTTTTACTTTTTATTTTTTTCTATTCTATTTTTTAAAAAAACGCTTTGTATTCTTTTATTCTTTTATGCATGTATTTTCGCCTGGTTTTAACCTTTATACAACCAGCGGTTTAAGAAGTTGGCTGCATATATACACTGAAATCTAATGGGTTTTTTTATGTAGATGTCTGTATAGTTAAAGCATTTACGTATTCATATACATGTACCTACGCTTGCATATGGGGCCTGGGTTCGCACTTGTGCATATGCTGTTATGATTTCGTGCGTATATTCTTTTTGTGTATACACGGTAAGGGCATATGCTTGTGTTTATTTATACATACATGCATCTATATTATTATGTGTGCGTAAGTGCGATCAGGTTCACACTCACATATACTTGTATGTGTACATGCGCATGTACAAGGTTATGATCGTAACTATTTGCGTACATATCAGCATATGTATCTATATGCGTGATGCTATATACATTTTTGTATACGCGCATATGCGCAATCTAAATTTTTCTGCACGTTCACTATATGTTCTTGCTTATTTTCTCTCCCTACTTCTTCCTTCCTATCCCCAGCCTTTCTCTCTTCTCTTTTCTTCCTTTTTTTCCATTTCTTTCTTTCTTTCTTTATTCTCTTTCTTTCTCCTTTCCCTTTTTTATGACAACTACATTCCCCCCGCCACCCCCTTTCCCATATTTAACGTTATTATAGATACGTTACTCTTTACCCCTCCACTCCATAGATTAAGATACAATTGTTGTTACCAGCGCATAGGTTTTCCATGCGCAGGCTTATATGCGTGTGTACGTATATGTGTGTAGATTTGTACTTATGTATATATCTGTGCCTTGTAAATATAGACATATATACGTAGATTGTCTGTGCGTATGCAGCTGTATATTTCGATGTATATATTTACATGTAGATATATATATATATATGTTGTGGATAGCCTTGTATACATACACGCTATTGTATTTTATTTTATTTTATTTTATTTTTTTAATTTTATTTTATTTTGAATGCAGCGTATGCTTTATTTTATTGATTTGATTTTAAAGCGTTAATTCGAATATATTTAATTATCTATAATATGTATTTGGAGCCCATTTTTCTATTTAAGGTTTTCTTCGATATTTTTTAATAGAGTGAATCTGTATTAAATTTATTTGGTCTGTGAATTACACATCATTGACCGTTAATTGAAACGACCAATCCATGGCCCTTATTTGAAACAACCAATCAGACGAATCCATGTGTTTTAAATTTTAAATTTTACATTACTTTCGATTGCATCGTTATCCTTCCTCCATTTCTAACAAAACTGTCCGATGAACGGGAACGTGAAACTCAGAGTAACGGTTTTTTTGTTATATTTCTGCTGCTTTTAAATAAAGCATATTACTCTACCTCTGGTATTTGAGTACTCTTTTTTCCACCTTGTTGCACATTTCATGTGCTTACTCCGGTATATATATATATATATATATATATATATATATATATATATATATATATATATATATTCTATTCCAGGCTCAGGGCCAGAATTTCGGGGTGCAGGGGTACGTTTATTACATAGACTCCAGTGTTTAACTGGTACTCAATACATTGTCTCAGAAATTATGGAAGTTGTAGTCGACCTTAACGGAATTTGAGCTCAAAACATAGAAGACGCATGAAATATCGCTTAGCGTTGTCCAGCGTGCTAACGATTCTGGCAGCTCGCCACGCTACCAGCTCGCCACGCTACCAGCTCGCCACGCTACCAGCTCGCCACGCTACCGGCTCGCCACGCTGCCAGCTGCCGAACTGGACGGCACTGCATAGTACCAGTGATCCCGAATAAAGAATTACTATAACATCTTGCCTTTCAAAGGTCCAGGAATATTCAACATTCTGCCAAAACAACCTTAGGTATTTACAGGGTGTAAATGTAGAGGACGCCAAGAAGAGATTTGACTTATTTTTATCTGAAATACCAGATCGCGGCCACATCGTGCCAGGAGGCACAAAGAAGAACAGCTCTGTTCAAGTGTCTACTTCACCAAATGAATTGTATAAAGCACTGCTCCAGCATGGCCACAGGAGGAGTTACCTCAATCCTTTCTATATTAACCAAAATGGAGTACATTGACAAATTTATTTTTTGAACCCGTTGAAGACACACAAGATGTCGAAATATCGTTCACTAGATAACAATGGCACTCTTCTTTTAATTTTGACTTTATATCTTCAAGAGGAGTTACCTCAATCCTTTCTATATTAACCAAAGTGGAGTAGATTAACAAATTTATATTTTGAACCCGTTGAAGACACACAGGATGTCGAAATATCGTTCACTAGATAACAATGGCACTCTTCTTTTAATTTTGACCCGCCGAGGTCGACTTCGCCTTTCATCCTTTCGGGGTCGATAAATTAAGTACCAGTTACGCACTGGGGTCGACCTAACCGACTTAATCCCTTTGTCTGTCCTTGTTTGTCCCCTCTATGTTTAGCCCCTTGTGGGCAATAAAGAAAGAATTATTATTATTATTATTATTATTATTATTATTATTATTATTATTGAGTGAGAGAGCAGTGCGTGCCATCAAAGTGACACTGCGGTAAAATATACGAAGCCCGTTATACCCATCACGACTACCCGTTTGATAAGGGTACACCAGGCACATGTATCACAACCATATTTGCGCGACATGGTGATCTCATATAAAGATAAACAGTGCATGATCTTGCAGGTGGGGCCCAGCTAGAATTTTCTTCAGGTCGAATAGCCCATCCTGCTCAAAAGGTCCCTGAATAAGGTTTCTTTAAGGATGTTGAGCAAAACACCCATGTTTCCAAAGGTGAATTATTCAAACCCCAAAGAATTCCTCTCAACACATGGCTATGATGCTCCCCCACTACTTCTGCTCATGATCAGAGATGCACATATCGTCAGCCACCAAGGAACATGCTCAACTGGTTAAGGTCAAACAACTGATATGCAAATCTGTGGTATTAAGCAGAATATTTGCTGTAGCCCATCTTTTATACCAAGACAAAGCAATGTACATGATAACACTTCCAATCAATTAAGAACAGAAGCCATGAGAGCCACTGCCTGGTACTGCATCTGGGCATTTATTATTATTATTATTATTATTATTATTATCATTATTTTTATTATTATTATTATTCAATAGTTTTATTTTTAAAACGTGCTTTCACTTCACTACCGAGCGCAGCCCTGTGTGCCTTGGGTATGTGTTGTAGTTTGCTGTGATGCTCTTATGGTTACTTTATTGAAAGTGTTTTGCGTAGGATGTGCGCAGTGCCCAGGAGTGCGATTTTCTGTATGTTGTATATAGTTGTAAGTCCTGGTTGTTATTATTATTATTATTATTATTATTATTATTATTATTATTATTATTATTATTATTGCTATTGTTATTCATCATCATCATCATCATACGCGTAGCATTTGTACCGGCACTTTACATTCAGAAATCAATTCACGTCGAGCTCAACTTTACCTTTCATCTTTTCGAGGTCGATAAAACAAAGTGCCACTAAGATACTAGGAGTAATGTAATCGACCATCATCATCATCATCATCCCCTGGGTATTACTGTCTCGCCTTCCATGACTCATAGGGTTGGTTTCATGACCTATAGCTGCAACATTCTCTCAGAACTGGAGACCAGTCCGTCGTATTACGTCAGTCCATTCATTACAGCTGAGTAAACTGGAGTAACATGAAATAAAGCCGTTTTTGTTCAAGATCACGGTGCACCGATCTTGCAAACGGTATTGCAACACCCTAACCACTCTGCCATGCTCTTTCTATTCCCTGCTCTCGTGTCAAATATCGCCTTCCCACTGAAATTTCTAGCCATGTGCCAAAATTTCAAGCAATTAAAACCGGCAAGATGGCAGAATCATTAGTGAGACGGATAAATTGCTTGGTAGCATTTCTTCGGGTTCAAATTGAGTTTATATTCCAATAATCTTTCGCTTCGACAAAATTAAGGACCATTCAAGTACTGAGGTCGACTATCCACGACAACCTAAAACTTCTGACCTTGTACCAAAATTTGCAAGACTTGTTATTATTAGCGACAATTATAAGGCAGCGAGCTGGTGGAATCTTTAGCAGGCCGGGCAAAATCATCCGTTTTAATGTTCTGAGCTCAAATTCCACCGAGGCCGACTTTGCCTTTCATCCTTTCGGGGTCGATAATATAAGTACCAGTTGAGTGCTGGGGGTTCAATGTAATCACCTCTCCCCTCTCACCACCAACAAAATTTCAGGTCTGATGCCTTTAGTAAAAAGAATTAGAAATAATACATTTCTAAATCTTTCAGAGAGATTTATACAGTTGCAGCACGATAAAGTGATGGTATGTTGTCAACTTAATGTGACAGTCCCATAAAAGAGAAGAATGCTACTGTTATTTAGCCCTAGGAAACACCATTTCCTGTTGGCCTTGACACATTTCCTGTTGGTTGGAGGTGCTTATCTCTCCTTTGAAAACATAAGGACACGGGAAATGTGTCAAGGCCAACAGGAAACGGTGTTTCCTAGGGCTAAATAGCAGTAGCATTCTTCCCTTTCATGGGACTGTCACATTAAGTTGACAACATACTATCACTTTAAAAAAATTATTTTAGATAATTATGAGACAGCGAGCTGGCAGAATCTTTAGCAGGCCGGGCAAAATGCTTAGCGGCATGTCATGTCTTAACGTTCTAAGATCAAATTCCGCTGTGGCCAACTTTGCCTTTCATCCTTTCAGGGTTGATAAATTACATACCAGTTGCGTACTTGGGTCGATGTAATCGACTGGCCCGCTCCCCCAAAATTTCGAACCTTGTGCCTAGAGTTGAAAAGGATGAAATAAGTACCAGTTGAATACTGGGATCGATGTAAACAACTGTCCCCCGATCCCCACCCCCCCAGATTTTAGGCCTTGTACTTACAGTAGAAAGGGTTATTTTAGATAATTATAAGCCAGCGAACTGGCAGAATCTTTAACAGAACCTTAGAGGCAGCGAGCTGGCAGAAACGTTAGCACGCCGGGCGAAATACTTAGCGGTATTTCGTCTGCCGTTACGTTCTGAGTTCAAATTCCGCCGAGGTCGGCTTTGCCTTTGATCCTTTCCGGGTCGATTAAATAAGTACCAGTTACGCACTGGAGTCGATGTAATCGACTTAATTCCCTTGTCTGTCCTTGTTTGTCCCCTCTACGTTTAGCCCCTTGTGGGCAATAAAGAAATAAGAATTTTTAACACACCGAATAAAATGCTTAAAGGCATTTCACCCGTTTTAACGTTCTGAGTTCAAATTCCACC
>NC_142929.1:148746431-148761431 GCF_046866305.1 Octopus bimaculoides | reverse complement strand
TACGCTAACTTTTTGTTTTTGTATGTACCTGATGTGTGGTCACACTTACTTCAAAGAAGTAGCAAAGCAAGAGAGAGGACAGAGAGGAAGTAAGAGAGAATGAGAGAGTGAGAAAGAAATTGAGAGAGAAAGAGAGAGAGAGTGAAAGAGACAGTGTGTGGTGACGGCGTTCGTTTTGTGTTTTTAAATGTTTCAGAGATGACGTAATGTATGTATGTATGTATGTATGTATGTATGTAGATACATGCACACATATACGCAGAAACCCAAAGCGTTCTTCTCATTCGCTAAAAAAGCATAATGTTGCTGTTTCATCTCTTGGACCTCTGATACACGAAGACATCACTCTGTATAGTGGTGCAGAAGACATGGCTGAGATTTTGCAGAAGTATTCCTCTCCATTTTCAGCAATCGCAAAATAGTTAATCCTGAGAGCATCGATGAAACAAATCCCAAGCACATACTTTCCAATATCTCATATGGCGCCTTGGATATCATAGTAACAGTTAAAAAAATTATATCCAACACAGTTACAGACTCCAACAGGTTCCCCGTTGGAGATCCGAATTCAACTGGTGTTACTTTTCGTTATTTTCTTATTTCTTTATTGCCCACAAGAGGCTAAACGTAGAGGGGACAAACAAGGACAGACAAAGGGATTAAGTCGATTACATCGATCCCAATGCGTAACTGGTACTTAATTTATCGACCCAGAAAGGATGAAAGGCAAAGTCGACCTCGGCGGAATTTGAACTCAGAACGTAACGGCAGACGAAATACCGCTGAGCATTTCGCCCGGCGTACTAACGTTTCTGCCAGCTCGCCGCCTTTTCTGGAGGAAAACCCTGGACGCTGGTTATATTCCCGATAACAGTTTTCACAAAGGGCAACAACTCGGGTGCAGTGATTTACCGACTGACCTCATTGACATCTCATATCATCAAAGCGGTGAGATTTTGTGTAAGTATCGATCTACTTATTCTCAACCAACATGGTTTCCGCAATAACAGAGACTGCCTATCACTGCGCCCGCATTACTTTGCTGACATCTTAAAGGTTCTGGGAGAAGGTGCCAATGTAGATACCATCATGACTTCAGCAAGGCCTTCGACAAGGTTGAGCACAGGATCCTATAGAAAAAACTATCCAACTTTGGTGTCCGAGGGCAACTCTTAAAGAGAATTGAATGTTTTCTGGTGATTGAGGAACAACCCTCTTACCATACAGCCATGCCTGCGCTTATGAACATATTTTATTAATTAGCACACAGTTTAGTTTCATTATAGAAAGTAAATACGCAACTGTTTTTATGTCCATGTGAGCAGAAAAAGGTAAGAAAATGATTACGCTGTGAGATATTCAACATAGAAAGAATAGCCATCTTTTGTCCTCCAAAAGACTATTATCATCTTATTTATTGTTACTACAAAATCTGTTAGATCTAAACTAGTCTGTCTAATTTTCAGCCCATGCGCTGACAATGTGGTTCCACACAGCCCCACACTTGCTTTTTTATTTGCTTATTTTTTTATAATGTATATCTGTTTTCCATAAACATATAATTTAGCCTCGATCTCGTTAGTAAACAATGTGGTTTTGCAACTTGCGCCGTATTGAAATTATGTGGAAAGCATGTACGTGCAATCTCTCTCTCTCTCTCTCTCTCTCTTTCTCTTTCTCTCGCTTTCTCTTTCTCTCTCTTTCTCTTTCTCTCTCTCTCCCCCTCTCTCTTTTCCTTGTCTTTCCACACACGCACTTACATCTACTTACATACATATATACATACGTATGCATAAATACATATACATATAAATATATACTTATATATATGAATATATAAATATATAATTATATATATATATATATATATATATATATATACAAATATATACAAACAAATATACGTATATAGATATATGTATACATACATGTATATATATATATGTATATATATATATATATATATATATATATATATATATATATATATACTTAAATATACATAAACGTATACATATATACATGTGTGTGTGTGTGTGTGTGTGTGTATTGTACACAACTAAGCCGCAAAAAAAAAAGGAAATTTGAAAATTCGTGACTATTAAAACAGAGGGGTAAAGAAAAAAACACTATATAAAATATATAATCACAGTAAATAAATTTAATAAAGGATAATGTTGGAGGAGGGGTCTGGTTTGTGGAGAAAGCCTGCTGTTCACCGGTTACCATGCCATCTGTGCCGGAAAAATAAAAAAAGGTATCAGCCCTGGCGCGTTTTTATCAGCCCAGCTGCTTCTATCAAGTAAGCCCCACATGTATATTATTCCTGAAACCCACTTTCATAACATCCATGAATGTAAACCACTATAGCCAAAATTACCACAGCTACCTCTAAGCATAACCACCAAAACTACAACCGTTACTATAATTTCGCCAGATCCACCACCTCCACCACCACCATCACCAACAACAACAACAACAACAACAACAACAATACCATCGCCATTGCCGGAGCCGCCGCCGCAACCACTGCTGCCACTACCCACTACTTAGACAAGCGCCGCCGCCAAAACCACCCAAAACTACAACGTCGTTGTCAATCTTACTGTCGATACAATCATAGCAGGGGAGACCATCTTGCATGTAATGTATGTATGTACGTATGTATGTATGTATGTATGCTTTTATGTGTGTGTGTGTGTGTGTGTGTGTGTGTGAGAGAGAGAGAGAGAGAGAGAGTGTGTTTGTGTGTGTGTGTGCGCGTGTGTGTGTATATGTGTGTATGTGTCTGTGTGCACGTGTGTGTGTGTGTGTGTGTGTGTGTGAGTGTGTGTGTGCGCGCGTACGTGCTTTCGTTGTGCGTGTGTGTGCACGTGTGTGTGCGTGCGTGTGTGTGCGTGCGTGTGTGTGCGTGCCTGTGTGTGTGTGTGTGTGTGTGTGTGTGTGTGTGTGTGTATGTGTGTGTGTTTTCTCTTTCATTCGTTTCAGTGTTAAGGATACGGTCATGCTGGGGCACCGCCTTGAAGATTTTTCAGTCGGATGAATTGACTCTGATAATTGATTTTCTAAAATTCTGGTACTTATTCTATACGACCCTTTTGTTGAACAGCTAATGTTAAACAGATGTAAACACACCAACAACGGTAGAAAGTATGGGGAACACACAGAAAGACGCATACTTACTTAAATGTATGTGTGTGGTGGGGGTGTAGGTAATTAGTAAGGTATATATATATATATATATATATATATATATATAAGCAATGTTAATTCTCTAAATGAAGTATTAACAGTAACTGCACGATACAGTGTAGTATATTGCCACTTAAGTGTGGCTGACCCCTAGGGGTGGATGTTACTGTTGCCTTTAGCCCCAGGAGGACATCTCCTCCAGCTGGCTTATCGACACACGACTGTGTCCTGTTTGCCAAGGGAAGTTATCCCTCTCACCATGATCTGCAGCACGAACGGATCCGGATTTCAGGGTTATTTCCCTTCGTCGGCGTTCGATAGCTACTGACCCTGATGAGAGAGACAAAAACCTGGCAATCTCATATCTACTTTTCCAGTGAAATTCTTCAACCCCAGTTTACGTTAAATTTCCAATGAAACTTTACGTAATGTTTGCACTTTTGGATATTAGAGAGGCACTTCATCAAACTTACATCAAAGCTGTGTTGTCACATTGTGCGTCTTCCAGACCTTGTTTTTTTTGAGGGGGTGGGTTTATTTTGTGCTAAAAAACAAAGCAGGAAAAGATCTGTGAAGGTGTGGATATGGGATGAGTAAGTGGGGTAAAGATTATGTTGGGGGTGGGGAATCAAGAGGAATGATACGCAAAAGAAGATGAAGGAAAAGAAGGAGGAAGAGGAAAACAAGGAAGAAGAAGAAGAAGGAGAAGAAGAAGAAGAAGAAGAAGAAGAAGGAAGATAGGGGAGGAGGAGGAGGAGGAGGAGGAAGAAGAAGGTGAAGGAGAAGGAGGAAGAAGATAGGAGGAAGAGGAGGAGGAAGAGGAAAACAAGGAAGAAGAAGGAGAAGAAGAAGAAGAAGAAGGAAGATAGGAGGAGGAGGAGGAGGAAGAAGAAGAAGGTGAAGGAGAAGGAGGAAGAAGATAGGAGGAAGAGGAGGTGGAAGAGGAAGAAGAAGAAGAAGGTGAAGGAGAAGGAGGAATAGGAGGAGAAAGAGGAAGGAGAAGTAGAAGAAGGAGAAGGAGGAAGAGGAGGGGGAGGAAGAAGAAGAAGAAGAAAGTGAAGGAGAATGAGGAAGATGAGGAGGAAGAGGAAGAAGAAGTAGAAGAATGTGAAGGAGAAGGAGGAGGGGAGGAGGAGGGGGAAGAAGAAGAAGAAGAAGAAGAAGAAGAAGAAGAAGAAGAAGAAAGTGAAGGAGAATGAGGAAGATGAGGAGGAAGAGGAAGTAGAAGAAGGTGAAGGAGAAGGAGGAAGAGGAGGAGGAGGAGGAAGAAGAAGAAGAAGAAGAAGAAGAAGAAGAAGAAGAAGAAGAAGAAAGTGAAGGAGAATGAGGAAGATGAGGAGGAAGAGGAAGTAGAAGAAGGTGAAGGAGAAGGAGGAAGAGGAGGAGGAGGAAGAAGGAGAAGGTGAAGGAGAAGGAGGAAGAGGAGGAGGAGGAGGAAGAGGAGGAGGAGGAAGAAGGAGAAGGTGAAGGAGAAGGAGGAAGAGGAGGAGGAGGAAGAAGAAGAAGAAAGTGAAGGAGAATGAGGAAGATGAATAGGAAGAGGAAGAAGAAGAAGAAGGTGAAGGAGAAGGAGGAAGAGGAGGAAGAAGAAGGTGAAGGAGAAGGAGGAAGGGGAGGAAGAGGAAGAATAAGGTGAAGGAGAAGGAGGACGAGGAGGAGGAGGAGGAGGAGGAGGAGGAGGAGGAAGAATAAGGAGAAGGAGGAAGAGGAGGAGGAGGAAGAGGAGGAGGAGGAGGAGGAGGAGGAAGAGGAGGAAGAGGAGGAGGAGGAGGAGGAGGAGGAAGAAGAAGACGAATAAGGTGAAGGAGAAGGAGGAAGGGGAGGAGGAGGAAGGGGAGGAGGAGGAAGGGGAGGAGGAGGAAGAAGAAGACGAATAAGGTGAAGGAGAAGGAGGAAGGGGAGGAGGAGGAAGAAGAAGAATAAGGTGAAGGAGAAGGAGGAAGAGGAGGAGGAAGAAGAAGACGAATAAGGTGAAGGAGAAGGAGGAAGGGGAGGAGGAGGAAGGGGAGGAGGAGGAAGAAGAAGAATAAGGTGAAGGAGAAGGAGGAAGAGGAGGAGGAAGAAGAAGAATAAAGTAAGGAGAAGGAGGAAGAGGAGGAGGAGGAGAAGAAGAAGAAGAACATAGATAATCGATTTATCTTGGCGTATACCTGTGGTTGGTCAGTGCAAAGAGTTCCACTGCTACCGAAATTCGTCTGATGGGTGAGAATTTATTTGACCACCAGACGCTATTCACCGGCAACAATTGAAAATGAACAAAAAAAAACATTGAATAGATAACTTGACAATTACTCATTAATCAAATAAACATGCTTGAGCAATAATGAAGATATTTATGATGTTAGTGGTGGGGGAGTAGAGTGGTCAGTGGTAGGGTAGCATAAATTATTAATTTAGGGTTCAATTAAAGAGAGGTTAGAAGAATTATAAAGTATGGATTCTGAGAAATTTCCAGTCTAGAGATGCCTACACCATCCACCTTCTCTACTCTACTTTTGCCCGACCCCACCTTGAATACTGTTGCCCACTGTGGTCCCCCATACAGAACAACTCATTATGAAAGTAGAAGCACTCCAGAGGTCAATAACAAGAAAGATAGACGGCATGACAGGCATTGACTACGGGGGTCGACTAAAAAGACTTAATTTCTACTCTCTCACATTGCTACATCATTTGTGTAATGTGGAAAATATTCCATCAATATTGCACAAATGATGTTGGCAACAGTTTTAAAATCCATTCAAGACTTGGTCCCGTTGCTATCAGCCCACTACAAAAATCGAACTCGGTACACATTGCAACATTACGTCACAATTACTTCACCTCAACCGGTCCAGCTCTCTGTAAAACCATACCAAAATACGTCAAAACAGAAACGGATCCCATAAAATTGAAATGTTCACTGGAAAAATTTCTTCAAAAAATCTCGGACCAACCTCCTACACCTGGATAAGTCTCCAACCTTATTAACTCTTTGTTAGAGTGGACCATGGTGCCCCATATATGACTAAAAGACTTCACCAGGTGGTGCTATTAAGTTAGACATGGCCTGGGCCTATAATGGCCGCAATCTTTCAAAGTTATCAAGGTCATAACATGTATAGTTAAATAAACTGTAAAGACGGAGAAATACTTAGTGAATCAACCCCAGAAATTTTTTAGGTAATTTTCAACCAGCGCATGAAGTTAAGCCTAGAAGTTCTCTCCGCATGCTAGAAATAACAGCCAAATCTCTTGGATTTTTAAAAATAATTTCACGCATGCAAAAACGGAAATCGTAATTATAAAAAAAGCTTTTATTTTCCAAAATTCTAATTTTTAAGTAAACAAAAATATATTCAATAGAAAATAAATAAGTATAATAGAATAACTCTTTACTACTTAATATACATACTGCCTGAATTCTAACAAAAGGAAAAGCACTTACTTAATGAAATGTGTCGAACGACTAGCCTTCGGTGCCATAATTCTGTTAGACCTTTAACTAGCGGAGAAAGTTCAAAAGGTTAGCTCATTCTCATTAATCTCTAAGTGCAGAAGGAAGAAAGCAAAAGATTTAAAATTTAAATTTTAAAATGCTGATTTTTCTGCGAGTAAAAGTTCTTCTAGACGGTGCCCCATCATGGACGCAGTCTAATGATTCAAACAAGTAAGAAAATAAATAAAAAAAATCCGGGGTTGATGAAATTCCTCAAGGCGGTGCCCCATCATGGCCGTAGTCCAATGACTGAAACAAGTAAGAAAAGAAATTCTGGAGTCGATACATTTGACTAAAAATTCCCCAAAGCGGTGCCCCAGCATGGCCGCAGTCTAATGACTGAAATAAGTATAAAATATTTGAAAATAAAAAAACGAAAGAATAACCAAAAATATAACCGAGGGTGTTTTATTCGAGGGATTTTTGTTCAAGGGGGTTTTGTTCTAAGGAGGTTTTGTCCTAGGGGTCTTTTGTCCGGATCCCATATATATATAATAATACAAATAATATACATATACACATGCGTATACATATATAAACATATATACACACATACATATATAGAGAGAAACACATAAAGAACGACCCTTTATCAAATGTCGGCTGTCTATCTATTCCTCATTTCGAGCATTGAACAACAATATGAGTCTTCGAAGACAGTTGCGTATTGAACTCATTTGTTTTCGTGCTTCATTTTGTTTGGTGTTGGTGACGTCCCATATCCGTGTACGCATGTGTATGTGTGTATATACACATGTATGTGTGTATATATGTTTATATATGTATATGCATGTGTATATGTATATTATTTATATTATTATTTGATTGAACGCCACGCATCCATTTCCAAGTATATATATATATATATATATATATATATATATATATATATATATATATATATATATATATATATATATATTGTTGTACTTGGGGATGGTCATATTGCCAGTTTAGCCAATAAAAACACACGCACTGTATATTTGGTGTTAATTTGCTTCAGCTTTATATTACATTAATCTTAATCTTATTTCGGCCAGAGTTCTTTCGTCACACTTCTGTGACCTCATCAGTGGTCCTTTGTTTCCTTCCTTCTTATGTGTGTCTCACCTTGCTAAATATCAGCCATTTTGTATTTTGTATTCCTATTGTATGTGTCTACGCATGCGTGTCTTTCAATGTGTCTGTGTCTTTTGTATTAAAGTTACGATAGACTACCCTACTAAACACCCGAACCATAGATTACCTGTATTAGATACTGAACTCTGGCTAGAAACTAAGAACAATAAAACCAGAATCCTCCATTCACACTATACAAAACCTATGGCCTCCAAATACCTGATCCACCGGAACTCGGCTATTGCGGACAATGCCAAATTCAACATATTGATGGCAGACCTCGTCACAGTAATGCGAAATGTCTCCTGCATGTGCGACCCTACAGAATTAAAGAGACATATACAACATTTCGTCCACCGCATGCAGTTCTCAGGTTACAGCCATAAAGAAAGGACCAGGGTATACAAAGGAGCTATGAAGAAGTTTGAAACAATCAAACGCAACGATAGGAATGGGATTTGCCCACTCTATAGGAGCAAAACATGGAACACCATAGAAAGGACTAAGAAGAAAATAGGGAAGGCAAGCTCATGGTACGATAGCCACAAGTATCAGAGCGTCATGTTCGTCGACACCACCCCTAGAGGCGAACTGGCGTACCGCTTTAGAAGGGCCCTAGACAAACTTAAGCTAAGAATTAAGGTTGTTGAAAGGCCAGGCAACCCTATTAAATCCCTTATCAGTAGAACATACCCTTTCAGTAGTACCCCCTGCACTGATAGGAACTGTATCGTATGTAGATTTAGCCCACAAACGAACTGCAAAACCAGAAATGTGGTCTATAGTATAAGATGTACAGAGGGACGATGCAGAAATAAGACAATGACATATGTAGGCGAAACAGCAAGGAGCATAGGGGAGCGGGCAAACGGACATTGGAGGGAACTTAAGGAAGGGAAGAACTCATCAGTTCTGTACCAGCACGCTGAGCAAGAACATACAGGCTCAATCAACAACATAGAAATTAAAATCTTATCTACACATAGCAGTGATGCAGCACTTAGACAAATTACTGAAGCTACACACATAATAGAAGAGAAACCTAGCCTGAATAGGAAACTAGAATGGAACACTAACACACACCACTAACAAACCACAAACCACAGCATGTGACAACATGTTACCGATAAACCAATAATAATATGAACAAAATATAATACAATACATAGATAAACAAATGGAATTAAATACTACATACGTTAACAAAATTTAATTAAACACAATAAAAATAAAAAATACACACACACACATGAACAAATAAATAAAAACAAATACAAACGAACACGTATTAACAGAGTATATAGATGATACAGACACTCCCCATACACACATGCACTTACAAAAGACACAGACACATTGAAAGACACGCATGCGTAGACACATACCATAGGAATACAAAATACAAAATGGCTGATATTTAACAAGGTGAGACACACATAAGAAGGAATGAAACAAAGGACCACTGATGAGGTCACAGAAGTGTGACGAAAGAACTCTGGCCGAAATAAGATTAAGATTAATGTAATATAAAGCTGAAGCAAATTAACACCAAATATACAGTGCGTGTGTTTTTATTGGCTAAACTGGCAATATGACCATCCTCAAGTACAACAACATCTGTTTCAACACACGATTTCACATCAAAAATCTTGCAAAACAAATATATATATATATATATATATATATATATATATATATATATATATATATATATATACATATATATATATATTATAAGGTTTTTAAACTTTTAAATTTTCATATTCCTCTGGGAAAATTATTATATATATATATATATATATATATATATATATATACATAATAAATCTCTGAGCAAGGTATATATATATACTTGGAAATCGATTTCGCCCTTGTGTACAAGTGAAAACTGTGGTTTTAAGTCGTCTTGACTGCTCTCTTTAGCATGTTAGTGCTACAAGTAGTACCCTTCATTATTAATTCATATTTTTGCCTTTATGGTTCTTTTACGCATGCTAGCCACTGATATTATTGTAAATTATTAACAATAATATCCTCGTTTATTTTTATAATTTCTTTTCACTTCCAACATCTTTTTAAATTTACCGCGGCGTTAAAAATTATTATCGAGCACATGAATGAGGCGAGCATGGCTTTCGCCGTGGATCAGTATTACTCACTGACGAGAACAAAGCGATCATTCTCAAAGTTCGAAATCACTGCTATATGAGTATTTCTACTTTCATTTTCGATTATTTTCATCTATGGCACGGTGTCTTAAAATTTTACTGCCCGTTCCTTCGATATCGCTCTTGTGTACTTGTGAAAATTGTGGTTTTGAATAGTTTTGACTGCTATCTTTAGCATTCTGATGCTACAAGTAGTACCTTTCATTATTAATTGATAATTCTTGCCTTTATGGTTCCTTTACGCATGCTAGCCACTGATATTATAAATTATTAACAGTAATGTCCTTATATATATATATATATATATATATATATATATATATATATATATATATATATATATATATATATATATAT
This sequence comes from Octopus bimaculoides, assembly GCF_046866305.1. Lineage (NCBI taxonomy): Eukaryota > Metazoa > Mollusca > Cephalopoda > Octopoda > Octopodidae > Octopus > Octopus bimaculoides. The sequence goes on along the minus strand of NC_142929.1, from coordinate 148,751,117 downwards.
GTATGTATGTATGTATGTATATATGTATGTATACATTTTAATATATAGAACGTATGTATGTATGGGTGGGTGTAGGAATGGAGTAGGTAAGGCTGACCAACTGCAAGTTCCACGATCGTTTTGGATCTCACAACTTTATTACCAATGTATAGATGTATGTATGCATGCATGTATGTATACATGTATACACACACACACACACACATGTATATGTTATATGTATGCATGTATGTATGTGTATGTATGTGTATGTATGCAGGCGAGCATGTTTGTATGCATACACACAGGCACATACACACACACATGTACGTAAGTATATGTTATATATGTATATATATGTGTGTGTGTGTATGAGAGTATGTGTGTATGTGTGTGTATACATGTATGTATGTATGTATGTATGTATGCATGTATGTATGTATGCATACGTGAAGGCACTTTCCTTGACTGCACCAGTAACTATCATCGTCATCACAAATTAAAAAATCATCATAAGCAAGACATCTGGGGAGCCTCTACGTGGCCGCTTCATCTCCTAAAATCAATCACTGTATATTCAACAAACTACACCCCTAACGTGTTTGAAAAGGGACACTGTGGTTAATGCAGCAGCAGCAGCAGTAGTAGTAGTAGTAGTAGTAGTAGTAGTAGTAGTGGGTATGTGGTAAATAGGTTGTTTAGCAACGACATGGTTCCGGGTTCAGTCCCACTGCGTGGCATCTTGGGCAAGTATCTTCTACTATAACCTCGGGCCCACCAAAGCCTTGTGAGTGGATTGGGTAGACGGAAACTGAAAGAAGCCCCGTCGTATATATACATATATAAATATATATATGTGTGTGTATGTGTGTGTGTATGTATATATGTATATATATATGTGTGTGTGTGTGTGTGTGTCTGTGTTTGTCCTACCACCATCGCTTGACAACCGGTGCTGGTGCGTTTACGCCCCCATAACTTAGAGGTTTGGTGAAAGAGACCGACAGAATAAGTCAAATAGCCGCAATCAAATGACTGAAACAAGTAAAAGAATAAAAGAATAAAAGAATCTGGAAAAACTGGATAGTCACAGCTGGAATAGCTTCGATAACAAGTTTTTTGATCGACGCTAACCTGGGGCTTATCAACGACAGCAACAACAAGAACCACTCCGTTCACGGCAGTCACATCAACTATAAACAATAAAAAGTGTTATTCCTAATCTCCTTCTGGCCCAGTGCCCGAAACTGTGCTTAGCGGGGGTCAGTCGATTACATTGACCACAGTCAATGAAATAATGAAAGGCGAAGTTGACCTCGGCGGAATTTGAATTCAGAACGTATAGACTGACGTAATGCTGCTAATGTCAGCAACATTAGGCACAGGTGTGGCCGTGTGGTAAAAAGTTTGCTTCTCAGCCACATGGTTCTGGGTTCAGTCCCACTGCGTGTCACCTTGGGCACACATCTCTTTCGATGGCCTCGGACCGACCAAATCCTTGTGAGGGGATTTGGTCGGAAACTGAAAGAAGCTCGTCGTATATATATATATATATATATATATATATATATATATATATATATATATAAACAAAATTAAGGGATCAGCAACAGGTTGCTTCACCACATACCAAAGTTCAGAAATAGCAGCTAAAAATGCTGAAGCTCCAACAGATAAACAGTTACCCGCAACTCACATAGGCAAAACAAGAAGAAAAAATAACGAACTAAACTAGCCATAGTTAATCATATACATGTTTCTGGTTTAGAAGGAAAAACTCTTCATTACCTCATCGGTATGATATTCTTGTTGTAAATTCGACGATATTGGCAAATGTGCATGCATGATCTAGCGCCATCATGGCAATCGACACATTTTGAAAGTATCTCCAAATCTACATCGGCGAGCCAGCCCATCATCTTCCCTCAAGAATTACCATGTGCGTCGCAGGCGGTACCGCAGAAAATCTGTGGTTTACTATCCGGGAGTGAATAATTATTACAATTAAAAGGGTAAAGGATTATCTATTTATTAATTCATTAATAAATTAATAATTAATAATTTTTACCAAGCCCTTCTGTATGTAAGCAACCTGTTGCTGATCCCTTAATTTTGTTTATAAATGTATAAGAACTTCTAAATAAGTTCCACACCGATAATGGTGCTTACATACCGAAGGGCTTGGTAAAAATTATTATTAATTATTAATTTATTAATAAATTAATAAATTGATAATCCTTTACCCTTTTAATTGTAATAAATATATATATAGAGAGATAGATAGATAGATAGATAGATAGATAGATAGATAGATAGATAGATACATTTCTTTTATTAGCCACACAGGGCTGCACACAGAGGGGACAAATACAACTGTAGAGCTTTTCTTTTAAAAAAAATTTAAATAAAAATAAAATTTAAAAAAACACAAAAAAACAAAAAAAACAAATCCGATCAAAAGGGATCGGTAGGGGGAAAACAGAATAAAAGGGGGGGGGGGTATCGTACATCACAGAAAATGTCAATTGTGTAAAATGGGGTAACATTAGGTTTATCCATGGAGAGAAAAACCTACGGAAAAGACCATGGTAACCTCAGCAGGGAATAGACACATCAGAGCGAAGTGCTCTCTCTCTCTCTCTCTCTCTCTCTCTCTCTTTAAAAATTTTTTTTTTCTCGATTGATAGGATCTTGCTCAAAGAGGTATCGTCACTCGCACGCACCATCTTTGCTACATTCACCCACCTTTTAATGAAACTTTCACGAGACAAAAACTGTCTCTCTATTCTCACCTTCCTTTTCAAGTGATACTTGAAAAAGTTGATGAGCGATTGGCCAGAGAGGTAAGTTTTCGTCTCTAATCCTTTCGCTCGGTTCCACCACACACATTCTTTCACCATGGCCACCAGTATGATGAACACTGCCTTGCCTTCCCTGTTGAGGGACGGTGGTGGAGCAATTTGCACAATAGACTCGGCTGACAGGCGGACTCGTCCCACACGTGACAGCAGCCGTTCGGCATAAGCCCACAGGTCGGAAATCTTTGGACACTGCACGAGTGCGTGCAGAACGGTTTCGTCGCTCTGACCGCATTTCGGGCAGGTCGGTCCGGTGTGTCTCGAACAGTGCCTGTAAAGCTTATCCCGAACGGGTGATGCTTCTCGATAGCACTGCTAGGCCAGGGATCTCTGGTGGTTGTCCATAGGTCCCGGCCCGAAAGTTGTCCTGAACAGGCGGGTCAGGTGTTCCTCGTCGACGCCCAGATTCTGCCCGAGATCGTCGTCGCACCTCCCCTCCACTAATCCTCTATAGAACGCTTTTGTGGAATCAAAATTGCACAAGATTGGTCCCGGACGGCAGAGTTGCTTGAGAGCAACGCGACACTCGCAGTGCCATTCACCGAACCTAGGTCTCTGTTTAATCCACGACTGCAGTTCGGCTAAGGAGACGAGCTGCGGGAAGGCGCGCCACACAAACGGCGACCACACCTGTTCACCGTCGTCTATGAAGCGCCGGAGATGTCGCAGTCTCAGCGCATGTCTGCGCATCATCAACCACGGCATACCCAGCCCTCCATTTAGCGGCTGTTGACAGCAAATGGATCGCCTAACCATCGGAACGCTTCCCTTCCACAAGAAGCGGAAGAGTATGCGTTCCAGTTTGGTGATGGTAGGGTCGGGACAAGGCACGACAGTCAAACGGTATTCGATGACGGATGCAATGTACGCGTTCGCCACCTCCGCCCGACCTTTTAGGGATAGCTTCCTCTCGGCCCATTGCCGAGTGAGAGTGACCACCCTAGTCGTTAATTCTCCCCAGTTCTTCTCCATTTGGAGGTCCGGACCGAACCAGACTCCGAGCAATTTAACCGGCCCGTCGGTCCAGCGTCCCACAGTGGAGACGCTGTTAGACGGCATGGGCTTGGTTCTCCAGGTGCCGAGCCGCAAGCCCACTGACTTATCCCGGTTAATTTTTCCTCCCGTTACCGCTTCGTATTCTTTTAGTCTCTCGCCGACCAGCTCGATGTGCTTTTGGCTCGACACTATGACGGTGACGTCGTCCGCGTATGCAGACACGCTCGTCCCACATCCCAGCTCTCGTGGGATGCGCCTCAGCGTCGCCAGCTTCCGCAGTAGAGGCTCAAAAGTCAATACATACAGAAGGGCCGAGAGGGGGCATCCTTGACGAACCGAACGCATGATGCCGAAGGGTCTGGATAGATGACCGTTTACGCGAACTACCGAGCGGATGCCGCTGTATAAGGCAGCGATCCAACCGCGGAAGACGGGACCGAAACCAGCCGCTATGAGGACGGCTTCCAAGTAGTGATGGTCTACCCTATCGAAAGCTTTTGATTGATTCAAATTGATCAGCGCCCCACCCATGCCAGGTTCCTTAACTACCCTGTCCATGATGTAGCGGATCAGATGGAGGTTGTCATGGATACTCCTACCCGGCACGGCGCACGTCTGCGCCCTGTCGACTAGTTTCTCGATGACAAGCGCCAACCTCTCGGCTAACACTTTGGCCAAAATTTTCAAATCTGCATTGAGCAGAGTGATGGGCCGAAAATTATCTATGACGTTCCCCTTGTTTGGGTCTTTCTTTAGTAGTGCCACTGCTCCTCGCTTTACAAAGACGGGGATGCTCCCGTTTTGCTGCCAGTTGCAGTAGACAGCTGCCAAGACGCCTCCAAACAAATCTGGC